>NC_085877.1:49869098-49871598 GCF_034702125.1 Engraulis encrasicolus
CCCCTTCGAGTTGTGCCACGAGCTCCATATATGTTGTTTCTGATATTTTTGCTTAATTTTTCGTACAAACCCCCACATTTTTTAGAAAGCTGTGTTTCTTCACATTTTTCATGGCGACGGCCTCGGAACAAAACATTGATACTTCTGCATGAATAATCTTTATCTATCATCTTAAACAGCATATTTGTAGCCCAGCGCATATCATGACTGAGATCAGAAGATATTTACTCTCTACCACGTTGTTAGATGGTCAGCTTAGGTCCCGTGAAACGCGGAACTAAGGGGCGGGACTTTCGAGCTCTATGTCTCCCAAAAGCTCAATTGTAAGGTCATTTTCTCATTTGCAAACCTGCACGGTAAATAAAGAATAGTCCCCCCAACATTTTTTTTTTTGGCTAGGCTGACAGCGGGCAAACTTTATTGTTTTCTCCACTGAGGAGGAGAGGGGTCAGAAGGAGCCCAAGTGGAGGACGCAAGGTAGCATATTGGAACGCACCCATGGATGATTGAGTCTGGTGTGATTCCTGACCTGAACCTGATAGAACGCCGCTGGGAAGAATTATGGCTGAAACTTTTGAAACTCAGTAGTCGGGAACCTCCGTCTCGGGCACGTGCAAATAAAACAACGGGTCCTCAACTCAACGGCTCACTCTTTTGAAACTCAGTAGTGGGAAACCCAGATCTGCTCCTCCGGAAAGTGCAAAACAACGAGTACTCAACTCGGGGGTGCATTTCTCAAAAGACAAGTTGTTAGCCTGTTAGCAACTTTGATAGTTGCCAATGGGAAAATGCATTGAAAACAAACAAAGTAGCTAATGTAGAAAGCAACTTTGGTTTCGAGAAATCCACCCCAGGGTTCCGAAACACAAACTCTGAGCACTTCGGTGTACTTCCGAGTTTGCGAGACATTCGTTTTTTTCAGACATTTTTACTGTCTCCAGCTGTTCCAATAGAACGCATTTACAACGGATGTCGGGAGAGCGAACCGGGAAGCGGCGGAAGTAATCGACCTTGTTTGGAGGAGCGAGCGGGAGACGCGTCAAAAGCCGCAAAAGCGTTTCTGGCACGGAGGGCGTCAAAAGCAGAGATTCTTTAAGTATATAGTAGTGGTGGGCCGTTATCGGCGTTAACGTGCTGCGATAATGTGAGCCTCTTGTCGCGCGATAAAGAAAATATTGCACGTTAATCTATACTCAAAATATGGGTTTGGAGTTTGGGTATGCACGTCACCATAGCGCTTGATTGACAGACGCTTTCAGACTGCGCTCCAGTCGCTTCTCCTCTCCACCTGTTGCTATCAGCAGACCTAAATATGAACAGGGTTTGCATGCTGAAAACATTAATCTCTCTGCTGTTATAGGTGTTGTTTGAGTGCTTTTTCGTAAGTGGTAGACTAAAGAGACATTATTGTTTGAGGTGAAGCAGACATTATTGTGTAGCCTACCAGCCCGACATAGCCTACATTTCCTCACGCATTGCATGGAACACATAAACAACTTCCAGAAATCTTGCCTGTGCCATAATTGCAAAACATTCCGTGTGATATGCATTTTGAAGATTGTCAAACTGAAACTGTCAATATCTACTCTCGCTGAATGTTTGTGTAATTGTATTGCGATCACGCATTTGCGACTATTGAGATAGGCCTACAACAGACGGTAATAATAAACCTCGCGGTTGTCGCGCTTGATTTTTTTTTTTTGCAAACTGAATTAATTTCAAGTTGTTACTCCTCTGGCATTCTAACTCTGAGAACAACTGTCGGATTTAGGCCAAATCCCCGAAGGCCAGTGCTGTAGGTTCTAGAAATCCAGCCTGGAGCTGCTGTGGGCTGCTGTGCGCAGAGCTCCTCCCTCTCTTAAAGGAGCGGCTGCTCTTTTTAACAGTCAGTGGCAGATTCTCTCTCTCTCTCTCTCTCTCTCTCTCCATTAGAAATGCTGAACTGTTGAGGTCATTTTGTTTAAATAGCCTAAATGTTTGATAGATTTATCTGCTGGCTTATTCCTTATTCGCCTATACAACTTATAGCGCTGTTCATTTTGAAATTTCAGTATCTTATAACTGTAAATGCTTCCTAACATATTCGACACACTTTATATTGCAGTGATTTTTTTTTCATCACCAAGTATCAACATGACCATTTTTTGAAGATGAGATGCATTTTGGAAAAAAGAGATGAGCTCTGGTCTAATGCGGCATCTGTCCTAAGAAAAGGTTTTTTTTCGGCATTATTTCGCTAGCGTGCCTATTCTGAATGAGCCATTTTGATATAGATTAATCTAGATTAATCTAGATTAATTTCATAATTACAGTGAGATTAATCTAGATTAAGGAAATGAATCTATGCCCACCCCTAGTATATAGAGATATGCCAACATAATAGGTTTCTATGGGCACCTAACATGACCAGGTTCCGGTCTGCCTAAAGGGGCGTGTCATAATGCTCCTACAATGAATAGAACAGTCCTTAGGTCTGCCTAGGTCTGCCTAAAGGGGGCCA
>NC_085877.1:49874098-49881598 GCF_034702125.1 Engraulis encrasicolus
ACACACACACACACACACACACACACACACTAAACACGGACACTTGAGCTTAAGCATTATGAGTCCACTCTACTAACAAATCACATCACACACACACACACACACACACCTTCCCTGTTGTTTCCTCTCTTTGGTCTTACTGTAGTTTTGTTTTCACATGATCCTCCTGTGTTGTGGCCAAACCAGCTCCAACAGGAGTGTGTGTGTGTGTGTGCTTTATCTGAGTACCATGGTCTTCAGTCTTCTGAGGAGGAGTACTGCAGCTCTGTTTCTTTACCGTTTTCAGCACTTTAGTTTTGGCTTGCTGACCTTTCAGCGCTAGCTAGGCCATCATCAGAGTCAAGGTCGTGACCTATAGGCCTTCATCAGAGTCAAGGTCGTGACCTTTCACACAGTTTTGATCATTTCTCTGATTGATGTTCTCCGTTGATTTGCATTGACTGAAGGTACCTACACAAGATGGGAGGGTGCATGTGCCGTTTCCTAGTGCTGTCGTGAATTGCAGTGTCACCTCTAGTGCTGTGTTCTACCTCTAGGCCAGGGGTATTCAATTAAATATCAACAAGGGCCAGTTTTTCAGATTCCTCCCAACAAAGGGGCGAACTATATGTATGTATTATGGTTGCCGACTGTCAAGGAAAAAAATACAGAACATTTCATTGAGGTGGGGGGTCTGTGGGTCCTCCCCCAGAACGTTTTGTATTTTTTACATGTAGTTTCCTGCAATTTAACATCCATTTCAGCTCAAAAGGGAAACCCGTACTTTTATGTCTAAATGCCGAAAAACGTTGCGTTTCCCTATTGAGCTGAAATGGATGTTAAAATGCAGGAAACTACATGTAAAAAATACAAAACGTTGTATTTCAAGGGGCTTATGGGGGGCCAGAACTTTGCCCCAGGGCCGCCCATTTGAATAGCCCTGCTCTAGGCCTTCAGAGTCAAGGTCGTGGCCTCTAGGCCTTCATGAGAGTCAAGGTCGTGGCCTCTAGGCCTTCATCATAGTCAAGGTCGTGGCCAATAGGCCTTCATCAGAGTCAAGGTCGTGACCTCTAGGCCTTAATCAGAGTCAAGGTCGTGACCTCTAGGCCTTCAGAGTCAAGGTCGTGGCCTCTAGGCCTTCATCAGAGTCAAGGTCGTGGCCTCTAGGCCTTCATGAGAGTCAAGGTCGTGGCCTCTAGGCCTTCATGAGAGTCAAGGTCGTGGCCTCTAGGCCTTCATGACAGTCAAGGTCGTGGCCTCTAGGCCTTCATCAGAGTCAAGGTCGTGACCTCTAGGCCTTCATCAGAGTCAAGGTCGTGGCCTCTAGGCCTTCATCAGAGTCAAGGTCGTGACCTCTAGGCCTTCATCAGAGTCAAGGTCGTGACCTCTAGGCGTTCATCAGAGTCAAGGTTGTGAATTTTAGGCCTTCATGACAGTCAAGGTCGTGGCCTCTAGGCGTTCATCAGAGTCAAGGTTGTGAATTTTAGGCCTTCATCAGAGTCAAGGTCGTGACCTTTTGACCCCTGAGCCCATGACTCACCTGTCGGAGGCCGTGGAGTTGCTTTTCCGCACGGCCGTGTTCTGGACAGGCTTGTTCTGATTGGCTGCCGTGTTCTGGAGAGGCTTGTTGTGATTCGCCGCCGCCGCCGCGTTCTGGGAGGAGTGAGCTCTGTTTTGATTGGCTGCCGTCGCCTGGGTGTTCTGGGAGGAGGGATGTCTGTTTTGATTGGCCGGTGGCGTGGAGTCCCTGCTTGCGTGTGATTGGCGGATGTCTCCCACGCCGTATGATGATAGGCCGTAGCTGCCGGGCCTCCCGCCCCCCCGGCCGCCGGGGCGACCCCCCCCACGATACTGAGGCTGACGGAGAGATGTCCGCGGCTTAGCTGAGGAGGACAGGAGGAGAAGAGAGGAAGAGGAGGAGGAGGAGGAAAGGGGAGAAGAGGAGGGGAGAGGAGGAGAGGACGGTGGAGGAGAAGGGGGGAGAGGGAGAGGAGGAGGTGGAGGAGGAGGAGGAGGAGGAGGAGAGGAGATGTGGAAGAGAAGGAGAGGAGAAGAGGGTGGGGGAGAAGTGGGGAGAGGAGGAGGAAGAGGAGGTGGAGGAGGAGGAGGAGAAGGAGGAGGAGGAGAAAGTGGGGAGGAGACAGAGAAGGGGGTAGGAGGAGAGTTAGAGGGGAAACGAAGAGGTCGATAGGAGAGAGGAGGAGGAGGAGGAGAGGGGCGGAAGAGAGGACGAGGAGGAAGAGAGGGGAGAAAGACGGGAAGAGGAGGAGGAGGAGGAGAGGGGCGGAAGAGAGGACGAGGAGGAAGAGAGGGGAGAAAGACGGGAAGAGGAGAGGAGAAAAGAGGACAAGAGGGGAGGAAGACAGGAACATAGGAGGGGTGAGGAAAGGAGACGGAACAGGGGAGGAAGAGAGAGGGATGAGAAGGGAGAGAAAGAGGGGCAGAGGAGGGAAGGAAGCGAGGAAGAGGAGAGGAGAGGAAGAAGGGAAAAGAGGACGTGGGGAGAGGAGAAAAAGAGACAGAGAGAGAAGAGGAGTTGGGGAGAGGAGGAAGAGAGAGAGGGAGAGAAGAGGAGTTGGGGAGAGGAGGAGAGAGAGGGTAAGGAGAGGAGGAGCGACATAATAAGGGAGAGAGTAGGAGAGGAGAGGAGGGGAGGGGAGGAGATGAGATGGGAGGAGAGGAGATGGGAGAAGAGGAGACCAAGTTAGACCTCGCAGTCAAAGGAATATCAAAATCTTTTGCTGATTGGAGATGGAAGCAAAGCAGCAAAAAGAGGAGAGAAGAGAAGAAAAGAAGAGAAAGGAGGAGAGAATGAGAGAAGAGTAGAGGAGATAGGAAATTAGAGAAAAGAAAAGAAGAGCAGAGAGGAGGGAAGAATAGAGTAGAGAAGAGGAGAGAAGAGGAGGAGTGCAGAAGAGGAGAGTAGAGAACATGAGATAAGGAGAGTAGAGAAGAGGAGAGACGAAGAGAAGAGGAGAGACGAAGAGAAGAGGAGAGACGAAGAGAAGAGGAGAGGAGAAGAGAGTAGAAAAGAGGAGAGTAGATGAGAGGAGAGAAGGAGAAGAAGAGAAGAGAAGAGAAGAGAAGAGAAGAGAAGAGAAGAGAAGAGGGGAGAGGAGAGGAGAGGAGAGGAGAGGAGAGGAGAAGAGAAGAGAAGAGAAGAGAAGAGAAGAGAAGAGAAGAAGAGAGCAGAAGAGAAGAGAAGAAGAGAAGAGAAGAGAAGAGAAGAGAAGAGAAGAGAAGAGAAGAGAAGAGAGGAGAAGAGGAGAGTAGATGAGAGAACAGAAGGAGAAGAGGAGAGTAGAGGAGAGAAGAGAAGAAGAGAAGTGAAGAGAAGAGAAGAAGAAGAGAGGAGAGAAGGAGAGAAGAAGAGGAGAAGAGAAGAGAAGAGAAGAGAAGAGAAGAGAAGAGAAGAGAAGAGAAGAGAAGAGAAGAGGAGAAGAGAAGAGAAGAGGAGAGAAGAAGAGAAGAGAAGAGAAGAGAAGAGAAGAGAGAAGGAGAGGAGTAGATGAGTAGAGGAGAGGAGAAGAGAAGAGAAGAGAAGAAGAGATGAGTAGAGGAGAGTAGAGGAGAGAACAGAAGGAGAAAGGGAGAGTAGAGAAGAGGAGAGAAGAGAAGAGGAGAGGAAAGGCAAGGAGAGGAGAGGAGAGGAGAGGAGAGGAGCTGAGAGAGGAGAGGAGAGAACAGAAGGAGAAAGGGAGAGTAGAGAAGAGGAGAGAAGAGAAGAGAAGAGAGAAGAAGAGGAGAGAAGAGAGAAGAGAAGAGAAGAGAAGAGAAGAGAGGAGAGAAGGAGAGAATGAGAGGAGAGGAGTAGAGGATATTAGACAGCCAAGCCAAAGCAGACGGTGTTAAAGGGGTATGCCACTATTTTGGGGCTTAATACAGTTAAAATCGTTGGCTGGGGTTTATAAAGGTGGTTAAGTGTCTTATTTTTCATGTAAGCCGTTGCCTTGCTTTAAGACAAGTTAAAAGAGGGAATATGTCGCTAAGCTAGTGAAAGTCAATGCATCCGTGTAGCATTGTGGCATGCTACACGGATGCAATGACTTTCACTAGCTTAGCGACATATTCCCTCTTTTAACTTGTCTTAAAGCAAGACAATGATTAACATGAAAAATAAGATACTTAACCACCTTTATAAACCCCAGCCAATGATTTAACTGTATTAAGCCCCAAAATAGTGGCATACCCCTTTAACTGCTTAGAAGGAAAACAAGCAAGTAATCACAAGGAGTGAAGGCACACACACACACACACACACACACACACACACACACACACACACACACAGACACAAAGTGCGTTGCAATATGCGATGTTGCAATATGCGACCTTGCCTCCTCCACTTGCTTCTCGTCATGATGACATCACTGACAACAGCATTATATTTCAATATCTTGCAAAAGCTCAATTGTAGAGTCTTTTTCTCATTTGCAATTGGGATGGTGAATGAAAAAACAGTCCCTCAAAAGTTGTTGTGGCTAGGCTGACAGCTGGGAAACTTTATCGTTTTCTCCACGGAGGAGGGGCTAGGAGGCGGGACGAGGAGACAAGCGCAAGTGGAGGAGGCAAGGTCGCATATTAAAACGCACTCACACACCCTCCCGCTTTCATTGAAAACATGAAAACAGTAGCCTGGTAAACCAGCGTCACCCGCTGGACGCCAACATTTTTTCAGCTGCGAGTGGGTCTGGCCTCGGATCTGAGAACGTTTTGAACACTGCATTGTGATTGGGTTTGCCAGACTCAGGGCACAGAGATTGAGTCTTGCCACACAAATACATCTACCGCGACAAGAGCGAGGCGAGCGACTTAAGTAATTGACTTTGTATTGAGTCGCGCGACAAAAGCGATTCTGGAGACTAGAGCGATTTGCGCGACGAACGTGACAGTTTGAAGTTGAAATGAGGGATGTGCACGAATATTCGAATGTTCGAATATTCGTTATTCTTTCAAATTTCGAATAGTCTTGTCGAATAATAATAATAATTAAAAAAAAATCGAGCCAGTCTCAAAATCCACATTGACATTCATAAAATGCAGATCCCACATAAAAACAAATCTGTGTTGGCCTCCCTTGCTGTGTTAAGTGACAAATGAAAACTTCTGCAGGGTTTCATTAAATTGACCTAGTAAATACGAATGCTCATCTTTCATTTCCAACACGTAAGGCATGTATCTGAAAGCGCCCGGGAGCCAGGGATTAAAATTAACTTTTTTCACAACCGTCCCGGAACCGTCCCGAAAATTATTGTGAACCGTCCCGAAACGTCCCGAAAATGTTGATATTTTTCTAGGGTGACCATTCTGCGACAGTGAAAAGACTGACATATTTTTGGACGGGGGGTTTGGGGGTTCTCCCCCAAGAAAATGTGTGTTTCTTAGATGCTATTTCATGCATTTTAAAGCATTTTAATCAACCAGTGTCTGGCTTAATGCTGTCGGACAAGGCACTGAAAAGATAGACGGTCCATCCTAAAGACAAATGTCTCGCCACTGGTTACTGTATTATATTGAAACATGGTTAAAGAAATAGGCTTATCACTGACTGGAGGTGTAGGCTACTGGTGCTTTTTGGCATACTGTCAGCAACTTGTTGGGCATTACACCAAACACCTAGCAGTGATGTCTGCCTGGGTCAGAGGGGCACATGTTTTCAAGAGAGAAAAAATAAATGGCATTGGACTCGGTACCATAGCTTCACAAGGAGGCATAAAATTCCATAATGTGAAGAATTTTTACCCTTTGATAGGTCAAGGCTACATATTGTTCTATCCATCATTAGAAATTAAAAAAAGAAATAGTTTGGAAGCCAACAAAACACATTTCCTGTAGGCTATGCTTAATAACAAGTATAGCCTAAGTTTGAATTACTTTGACAATAGTGTGCCGCTCAGTTTGCAACATCCATGTTGTGACAGTAGATGAGCGCAGAGTGCGCACTATCGCCAAAGTCTCCTCCCGTCACCATGACCAAGGGAATGAACAGCGCAATTCAGGCTACACGTGATAAATTTGTACACCCAACGAATCCATTTCTCCTTACAAAGATAGCGATTGATCATTTGTTAACACCGGCTTTATGCCAAGAGGGATTTAACAGGTTGCACAGCGTTGTTTAAAAGTTAGGCTATTTGATCATCCAACTTCTCCCTCCCCCTCTCTCTCTGACTCTCCCAGTGCCGCCAACCGTCACACGGGCCGGCGCCCGACAGGCACACACCTCCCGCTCTCTCTCTCTCTCTCTCCCCTTCTTCCCATCTTCAAGCTGTCTTTCAAACTAAGAATGTTTCAATGATTAATAAAGCCTTTTGACTAGACATCCCCGAATGATGACTACATGCGCAGTTTGGCTAGCAGTCGATGTGAAGTGTTTCTTCGCGCATAGTTGATTCGAGTAGACTTGATCATGGACATTTCCACGTCGTTAAAACAACATGCAATGAGGAGGATTTGCGACAGGAGCTGCTGAAACAGTCTACATAAGTTATGAAACTTTTGAGGATTCTGCGACCACCAGATAGCCTAAGCCACGGAAACGCCGCTCCATGTTGCATTTTTTAAAGAATGAAGGGGCGAAATCCTAATCACCTTTGTGCCGTTCTTAGTTTAAGTAACACGGGTGCATGCAAGATGCTCGTGTAAAGGAGGCCAACTAGCAGAGTCTACTACAGCCGTGTGTGAAAGCAAGAAAAGCAGGCTACTTGTAATATTTTCTCGCCCATGCTTTCGCGTGATGCTGAGTCGTAAGCAAACAGTGCAGCCCAATATTCGGCAACAATTAAGGCAATTCTGTCAATCGCAAAACGACACACACACGAGGTCGCCAGCAGCCAGTCCCATTCCTTTCACATCCTAAATGTTATGTTCCGACCAAGCACCGCTCTGATTTACAAATGTTAGCCTATGGAAACTTTTAATGCAAACTTTATTTTTTTTAAATGCAGTCAGCCGAAATTCTCGTCGTCCCGAGGTCGTCCCAAAATAAATATCTTATCGTCCCGAAGGCAATTCAATACGGCCCCGGGACGACGGGACGACGTTAATTTTAATCCCTGCCGGGAGCGCCCCGCCCTCCGCCGAAACGCACTGTTTACAGCCAGGGAGAAGCCACGCATCTCATGCATTTCAGGAATGGGCATTGGGCATTTATCAATAAATCGTTGACACTTTAAAGCTGCAAGTGGTGATGGTTTTGTAAACATGGGACGTCATCTGAAACTATTCGGGAATAATGTCACAGCAATTTGCGTCTGATTTGGCCAGCGTAAACCTTTGCAAGGTAAGCTACGTTAGCCAATGTCAGTGTCAACAATGGCTGCTTGTGAGTTTTGCCATAGAGGCTAATTTAGCCTAGCTTACAAAATGCAATGGGCAGACAAGATACATTGCTACATTGCTGTTTGAAATGATTTGGGAGCAAAATAGGAGCGAAATACATCGCCATATGACACAAACTACCTGACAAAATACCTTCTACGTTAGATTTGGCCTTTAATTCAAAGAAAATATTCACACAAT
>NC_085877.1:49891598-49939098 GCF_034702125.1 Engraulis encrasicolus
TGATATTTTTATATAAAAATAGGCAAAAGTATCTTTTGGGGGAAATCCTGGCACAAAGAAGGGAACGGATTGAATCGAATCGAATCGAATCATGATTAATCGATTCAAAGCCCTAAGAATCAAAATCGAAATCGAATCGATACAGGGACATGGCTGCGATACCCAGCCCTACAGATGACAGAACCGTCATACCAAGACAGGTCAGTAGGGGGCAATACTACTCCAAAGTACAGTAACTACACTCTGTCTAAAATAGAGGAGGTGATTACCTCTGTCATTTGGACGTGCTGCGAATGGTAGCCGCTATTCCAATGCGGACAACATTTAACGCACTAGAACATCAAGAAAAAAGTGTCATGACGAGCATAGCCTACCGTTTTGAGCATACAAACTTTTTTGAAAGAATGTAGTTCTACCTCCATCAAAGTTTGTCAACATTGCGCAGTCATTTAGCACGCATGAATGAGGGGGGGAAGCCGAAACTATTTCAAAGATATTCTCTCAATGATTTCCAAGCATGAGGCTAGCTAGCCTGCGCAAGGCAAAATCATATGGCCCCCGGATTTCCGGCATGGCGCCGGACTGCTATCACCCCTGTGTTGAAAGAGAGCGACAGAGAGATACAGAGATAGTGTGTGTGTGTGTGTGTATGTGTGTGTGTGTGTGTGTGTGTGTGTGTGTGTGTGTGTGTGTGTGTGTTTGAAGCTTGGGCTACTGTCATATGGTGTGTGTGTGTGTGTGTGTGTGTGTGTGTGTGTGTGTGTGTGTGTGTGTGTGTGGCCATGGGCGGTTCTGTGCTGTGTTGCATTCACTGTGCTGTGATGAGGTAATATGTAAGTGTGTGTGTGTGTGTGTGTGTGTGTGTGTGTGTGTGTGTGTGTGTGTGTGTGTGTGTGTGTTGACGCTGATAAGGTGTGTATTGACTTTGGTGTGTTGTGGACTACAGTCTTGTCTAAGTTTGTGTGTGTGTGTGTGTGTGTGTGTGTGTGTGTGTGTGTGTGTGTGTGTGTGTGTGTGTGTGTGTGTGTGTTGAGCGTATACTGGACTGCTCTTTGTACACTATGATGTGTCTGCTTTGTTGCTCTCTCCAGTCTGCCAGAGGGTGTGTATCACAAGGTGTGTGTGTGTGTGTGTGTGTGTGTGTGTGTGTGTGTGTGTGTGTGTGTGTGTGTGTGTGATATTGCTCTCTGCTACACTATACAATACAACAGTGGCTTTAAAATGTATTAGTCACTCACACCCTTACCTCGGACACACACACACACACACACACACACACACACACACACACGCACACACACACACACAGCAACTTGCTCAAGAGTACTTCATGGGATTTGAACCTGCAACCCTCTGATCTAAAGGCCAGCGCTCTAACCATTGAGCAACGACTGCTACCTTTACTAACCTATGCAATACTCCTGCTACCTTTACTAACCTATGCAATACTCCTTTACTAACCTATGCAATACTCCCTTTACTAACCTATGCAATACTCCTGCTACCTTCACTAACCTATGCAATACTCCCTTCACTAACCTATGCAATACTCCCTTTACTAACCTATGCAATACTCCTGCTACCTTTACTAACCTATGCAATACTCCTGCTACCTTTACTAACCTATGCAATACTCCTGCTACCTTTACTAACCTATGCAATACTCCTGCTACCTTCACTAACCTATGCAATACTCCCTTTACTAACCTATGCAATACTCCTGCTACCTTTACTAACCTATGCAATACTCCTTTACTAACCTATGCAATACTCCTGCTGCCTTTACTAACCTATGCAATACTCCTGCTGCCTTTACTAACCTATGCAATACTCTCGTCAGATGCACTGTCTTTTAAGCAGCAACAGTATAGCCATTTTAAATAGCAATACTTAAACCCCACTGCTTCCTACAGTACTTACTACTACTGGCTTTAAAGGGACACTGTGTGAGATTTTTAGTTCTTTATTTCCAGAATTCATGCTGCCCATTCGCTAATGTTACCTTTTTCATGAATATTTACCACCACCATCAGATTCTAAGTATTCATTATGACTGGAAAAATAACACTTTTCATACGTAAAAAGGGGGATCTTCTCCATGGTCCGCCTTTTTGAATTTCCAAAAATTGCCATTTTTAGCTGCAAAAATGACTGTCCTTTGACCACACTAGAACATATTTGTTTATTACTAAGTACACTTTCATGTTAAGATCAATTTTGGCAATAGGCAGCCCAGTTTCAATGAGCAGCATAGTTGTAGTACCGTTTTTGACCATTTCCTGCACAGTGTCCCTTTAAACCCCACTGCTTCCTACTAGTCATAAATAAGTCGTACAGGCTTTAAAACATGTTGCTCTAATGTGCCCTTACCTCTGCAGCCTACACTAAGTAACTAACTTTTAACTGCAGTTCAATTTCACCAACGCCTCACATGATGCAACAGAGGCCCTATACAACATTGCATGCACGAGGTTCCCTGAACTGACTGGGCAGCCTTTCACGCGCTGTACGAGGGAGTTACCGCACGGCAATATAATAATAATAATAATAATAATAATAATAATAATAATAATAATAATATCTGATTTGGATATTATTTAATCACACTTTTCTCTTTCTTCTTCCAAAACTCAGAAGTATTTGAGTTACGCGGAGCTGCGTGCAACAAGTTGCATCAGTGCATCGCAACGCATCGCAGGACGCCACACACACACAGGCACGCACGCACACACACACACACACACGCACGCACGCACGCACACACACAGGCACGCACGCACACACACACACGCACGCACGCACAAGTTGTCATTGCAGCTTATTCCGACAGACACGCCCTCGGTGTCGCTTCCACCACTCCCGAAAAGTTTCAGATATTTCACAGCAAGCTTTTTTTCCACCGAGTATGCTATAATATGTGGTTTACCACGACGTGGTTAATTAGCCCCTTTGTTTGTATTTTAAACACATAAGTGCCCACGCAAGTGAAGTGAGCGCGTTGACACGTCTCGTGCCTGTTTGGGAATGCGACAGAGAGGGCTCGGAGTGACGTAACTGTCCCATCCGCACCCATATTTTGCCGGCGAGTTGGGCACGAGATAGACGCCACCAGTCTGCCGACTTTGCTCTACTTTCTAACAGCCAAACGTGACAAGAAGTGCCTTAAAGCATTTGACACAATCTCAAACTACGGCACACATACAGTGAATAAACAGCCGTTTAGTCAAGTGTTGTTTTGCATTCCCCGCCATGATGATGCGTCCACTAGATTACTTTCCGAACACTTCGCAAACAGCCCTCATCTCCCTCGACGCAGTTTCTCAAGCTCGATTCGATAGCAGCATCGATGAACGAACGTATCGACTTACCGCACTGTTGCCGTGTGGAATTGATGGATCAAACTTTACTGCAACGGAAACCTGCCCTGCCCTGCCTTGCGTGACTCGAAGCTGGATGACTGGAGCCGGATCTAGGTGTACCGTCTGGTCTGTTCGCCTGTGTTTGCTGTTCAGCTATCGGCTGTGGAGTATCTCGCTGCATTCAGCTGAGCTGGCCTTGAGGCTGGCCTGACAGGCGTCTAGCGCGAGGCTGGCTGGCTAGCTGGCTGATCCCGAGCTCTGATTGGCTCTTTGGCAGCCGCGAGGCTCTCGGCTAATTTACTCATCAAAAGCGCAGGCGCCGGACTCAAGTGTTGGACAACTAAACTAAACGGCCGCGGTCAGGAGATATTAGATTAGATTAGGTCAAACTTGATTGTCTGTGTGTAAGTGACACATGAAACAGACAGTTGTCTTGAGATCGACAGGACACTATACTTGAACTAGACAAGACTGGTATCTCTTTTTTCCAGACGGAGGACCACCACTTCATCCCCAAAATGTTCAGGCAGGACAACAGCTGAACTGAATTGACAGTTGACTGTTCCTAATTAATTTCAATACAGACCCAGTGGTGTAGTAGTAGTTTACTTTTTTGTGCTGGATATACTGTATATTTGATCTCTTTTTTTAAGGTGGGTATACTGTATATATTTGTGCTATTCTAAATAGTGGATCAATCCATTTTAGGTGGGTACCGCCGGTATACTGAAATCAATGAAATTTGAGGTGGGTACACTGTGTATACCAAGTTCTACGTAGACTACACCACTGTACAGACTGAAGTATTGGACAACTACATGGCGGCCGTGTCGAGATGGACTCACAGCACTACACTACATAGGCCTACACTGTGTGTGCGTTCCAATATGCAACCTTGCTTCCTCCACTTGTGCTTGTGTCCTCGCCCCGCCTCCTGGCCCCTCCTCCGTGGAGAAAACAATAAAGATTCCCAGCTGTCAGCCTAGCCACAACAACTTTTTGGGGACTGTTTTTCATTCACCATCCCAATTGCAAATGAGGAAAATACTTTACAATTGAGCTTTTGCAAGATATTAAAATATAATGCTGTTGTCAGTGATGTCATCATGACATATTACTTCCTGGTACGAGGCCACAAGCACAAGTGGAGGAAGCAAGGTTGCATATTGGAACGCACTCTGTGACTGCACAACACCAAAGAATTCAGGACTCTAAAGTAACTTTTTACACCACCAGCCAAAATGGCTAGTAGACGTCCGTCTTACTGTCCAAAAACACTCACTAACGGGTCAAAGTGGCTGGTAAGTAAATTGGTCTTGTCTACCAGCCAAAATTTCACCAGCATTTGGCCTGTTGGCTGGGTGTTCATTTGAGTAGAGTAGAGTAGGCCTACTTTTATGAATCCCGAAGGAAATTAAGGTGTCTGTCAGCTTACATAAATACACAAATCCAAACATACCGGTGCACAAAGAACTTGAACACATAATTGAACAGTAAAAGTGTAGCACACTCTTGAGTAGGCTTCCACAATGTGCTTCTGACTGAGGTAAAGGCAGTCAGTGATCAACCCAACATGTTAAGCAGTGGGGTTGGTTCTCAATCTTTTAGGCAACACCCCCTTTGACTAATCACAAGCCTCCCAACGCCCCCTTTGACTAATCACAAGCCTCCCAACGCCCCCTTTGACTAATCACAAGCCTCCCAACGCCCCCTTTGACTAATCACAAGCCTCCCGACCATAGAGGTAGAAAATAACACTAGAGAGGACCCCGCCCCCCTTTTTATGGCAATCTGTAGCGGCCATTATCTGTAGGTAGATCAGAGAACTGGAAATTAACGGAGAACGAGGCTCACCTCTGTCAAAAATGGCTTAATCATGTGAAAATGTCCACCAACACACTATACAAGGACAATAGTTGAAGTGTGTTGCTAACTATGTTCATAAAAGACATTATTTGATTTTTAAATGTATTTTATCGACTCATATCATTTTAGTAGATATTTAGCCTGCCATTTCAAATCTGGTGTTTGATTAATGTGTTACTTCATATTCACACAGTTTTAGTCAATTTTTTGACAGGGGTGGGCGTGTTCTCCATTGACTTGCATTGCCCGAAGGTACCTACACTACCTACGGAAGTTAGGAAGCTCCAGCTGCCATTTCCCAGTGCTGTCGCAAATCGCTGTGTCCTCTCTAGTGTTATTTTCTACCTCTATGCTCCCAACGCCCCTTTTGACTAATCACAAGCCTCCCGACGCCCCCTTTGACTAATCACAAGCCTCCCAACGCCCCCTTTGACTAATCACAAGCCTCCCAACGCCCCCTTTACATCCCCATTGACAACGCCCCCTTAGTATTAAAAAAATAAATGGACCAATTCCCCCAAATAGCAACTAGCCTGAGGGGGTTGTGCCGCCTCCGTTGAGAAACACCATTTTAGAGTTAAGGGGCGGACACAACTATTACGTCCAAGAAGCTGTGGCGCTCAAATATTACTGATTAAAATGGCAACACTATTAAGTTAAGTTACTGCTTAAAAGCCACTGCTTCTGACGGGTCTATTGCTGAGCTGCTAAGATGATTTACCTCCACAAGTAGCGTTGCACCGATACCGATACCTAGACTAGTATCGTCCGGGGCCCAGATACAGTAGCCTAAAATGTAAAATGTCGGGAAGTTAGAGTGCAAAACTATGAGCTCAGTCCAATATTGGGGGTAATGTCGCAGATGATGAGGGCACAACATCTCATCTTATCGAATTGAGCCCGCTTAATTCTTGCGAACATGGCTTTTCACCAGGAGAGGGCCCTGTTACTGAAGCTTCAAGTACTAACCCAATTTTTGAAGCAATGTGCCTAAATGGTTCAGAGCTTCAACAAAGCTTCATTTGCCCATCACTACCGGTACCGGTATCAGCCGGGGCCCAGATGCAGCACAAAAATGGCGGCATCGGTATCACACGTGACCTGAGGAAGGCCGAAACGTTGTCACATAAATATTTAACTCGAGAGTGTGCGGCGCTTCTCTCCTCCTACAAGTGTATTTACTGGTTGCCAGCACCTCCACTCATCATCGGTATCGGCGAGTACCAACAAATAGGGCAGCGATACCATTTACTGATGCTTGTATGAATGCAGCCTTCAGAGGTATTTAAAAAGTATAAAAAGTTCACAGCCAGGTATCAGGTATCGGTATTGGGGCCAACAAATGGTATCGGTGCAACACAAGCTCTCTGTGGAGTGCAATACCCCCTTGCTGCATCCTTAGGACTTCTGTTGCTATCAGCGATCAGCCAATCAGAATCGAGAACAGGACCGCACAGTGTTAGATATTTGACTCAAAGTGCTATCCAATATTCTACACACACATCCACATTCCAACATTCACACAGCAGCAGCAGTCCATGTTAGGGGGGGCATTGGCTAGAATCTAACCTTGAGTGCCTATGGGGCCTACACAACAAGGCTAGTCCAGGAGTAAACCGGGTTGAGTTAAGAGGTAAATCATCTAATAGAAGAGCCTGGAGTCCTGTGTGTAAATGAGGACTACGGACACTTCTATTAGGTGATTTACCGTATTTCCTCGATTTGTAACCGGGCTCCTAATAATAGCCGGCCTCGTTTTGTAACCGGGTGTTGTGAAAAATCGGAAAAATAGACACCGGCCTCGTTTAGTAACCTGCCCCGTTTAGTAGCCGGCCCCTTTAAGACCGGCGTTTTACGACAAACGTGAACGGGCGTACGGCAAACAGTCACAGACCTTTAAACATGGCGCCGAAACGCAAGTTTACAGTCGGCTTTAAGCTTGAGGTGCTGAATTATGCCAAAGAAAACTCGGGTGAAGAAACAGCCCGTCATTTTAAAATTGATCCCAGGCAGGTGAGGGCGTGGAGAAAACAGAAAGATGCCCTTGTCGATGCTGCGAAACTAATTTCTCCGAGGAGGGCAAGACTTCAAGGCGGCGGGAGGCGTCCTGTCAGTGAGGAGATGGAGGCTACACTAAGTTGCTGGATACAGGAGCGACGGAAGAGGTATCTACGAGTGAGTCGGCGAATGATTCAAGTGAAAGCAGCTGAAATCTTCCATGAAATGACGGATTGTCGAGACGAACACTTCAATGCCAGCCGGGGATGGCTCGAGCGTTTCCTGAAGAGAAACCACTTTTCCCTCAGGAAGCGCACAACGCTGGCCCAGTCTGACGCGAGACATTCGATTTCTAAAATCGTCGACTTCATCACCTACGCCAACCACAAAATTGCCGATAAAAAACTGAAAGACTCGGATGTCATCGCAATGGACGAGACTGCCTGCTGGTTTGACATGCCCGGTCAAACCACAGTGGACACCGTGGGGGTTAAGAGTGTGACTCTCAAAACGACCGGGCATGAGAAATGTCACGTTACAGTTGTGCTGGCAGCCAAAGGGGATGGTACCAAGCTGAAGCCATACGTTGTGTTTAAGGGAGGCATACGAGAGGTCAAGGCGCTAGCAGCGGAGTCCAATGATGTGGTTTTGGCAACTTCAAAAAATGGGTGGATGGATGACGGCTTGACAACTGACTGGCTGACAAAAGTGGTTGGCAGACGGCTCTTCGGTGGTGAGCGGCTCCTGGTTTGGGACAGTTACAGGTGCCATATCTCCCAGGCCACCAAGCCTGAGCTGAAGAAAGGGTATCGTATGCAGATGGCTGTGGTGCCCGGCGGGTGCACGAAATACGTGCAGCCTGCGGATGTCAGCTGGAACGCCGGGTTTAAAGCTCATCTGAAGAAGTCTTACGATACATGGCTGGCAGAGGAAGGAAATAAAACCTTTACCAAGGGGGGAAATATGAGAGCAGCTGACAAGCGAACCATTGTGAGCTGGGTCCGAGCAGCGTGGGCTTCCGTGGATGCGGACCTCATCAAGCGGTCATTCAAGGTGAGTGTTTTGTGTGTGCCTTGACGCGCGGTGTGTGCAGTCTGCAGAAGTATATCACTAATCATTAAGGGACGCACCTTTGTTTAATACTTCTTTCTTGTATTCTCCTATAAGGTTTGTGGAATCACTGTGGCTGCAGATGGGGCAGAGGATGACATGATTCACTGTTTGAAGGAAGGGCAGCTGGGAGAGAGATGCTACAGCAGGCCAGGGTGTCGGTGACCGAAGCAGTGGTGGCTATGGAGGAGGAGGAGGACGAGGGAGAGACTTTTGATAATGAGAATTTAATCGAGGAGTATGGGAGTGATGATGAGGTGGAGGAAGACGATGAGGTGGAGGAAGACTATGAGGAGGAGGAAGACGATGAGGTGGAGGAAGACGATGAGGTGGAGGAAGACGAAAATGTTGAAGAGTAGGCCTTGCATGATCATAAGGCATGAATCCGTTTTGCCGTTCTATTTATTTATTTATTTATTCTATTTATTTATTTAATTTAATTATTTATGTATGTATTTATTTATTTATTTAAAGAGTGAGGTTCCACGTGCTCGCGAAGTGCAGTCATTAGTAGGCTAATCTACCGCACACCGGTGGACTTGAATTTGCTGCTTTCGCCTTGCGCAAAGGTGAACCTGACGAAGCGCAAGGCGCTGGATTATTTATTTAATTATTTATTCGATACGGACATTACGGGTGTGGGTGGTCTGTCTGTGTCTTACAGTTTGTGTTTGAGTCTTGTTCAGAGTTGGTATTCGCTCGTCAACGTTTAGTTTGGCGTTGCACTTTTAATTCTGGTGAATGATGTTCTAAACCACAAAAAATGATCTTTTAAGGACAATCAAAAACAAATGAAATTGTATGCAATAAGAAAGGACATGATGAATGAATAAATGTAAGCTATGGTATAAAATGTGAGCGTTGTTCTTGCCAACAAATGACTGTATCGCTAGAATTAAAACAAGAGATGACATCGCAGGCCTATAAGATGATTATGAGATGGCATAGCATATTTTCCACCGCTATTATCACAGTATGGGACTTGTCTTTCAGAAGCTGGCGGGAGACGTTCACATTGCCCCAGGTGAAGGATAATGTGCCATTTTTGCGCACACCCTTAATCACAATTCCTTAATGCCAAATAGCCCGCTGTTGTAGGCCTATCACTTCTCTGGTGACATTCATGAGCACCGAAATATGCTTATCTATTTGAAATTAAATAATTGTCTACTTGTAGAATACAACTGCCTATGCCTATATCACAGTATGGGGCTTGGACTTGTCCAGAGAACAGAAGTGTTGGCATGCTTGGAAATAGTTTGCGCCATCCCCAAATTCGTGGGGGGAAAACACTCGTCATTAGGCTATTGCCATTGCGGCCGGGTTGGTGCGCTGCGCTAATGTTACTTACACAGACAATGTCTTAGCCTGCACGTAACATTGTTTTCTCTTGGCAATGTTTTGCGTTTACAAGTAATTAAGCAATTGCGCTTGTTTCTAATCGTGGATTATGTTCTACACCACCAAAAAACCTTTAGCGACATGAATTAAAAGCAGATGCAATAAGAGGGGACAATAACAAAGGAAATATTCATTAGTTAATTAATTATTAATAAATATACAGTAGGCTAAAAAATGATGTGCTTGGGTTTTCCCCTCAAAATGATGATCGTTTAATTTTTTATTTTTATTTTTTTAAATAGGAGGCCCCCTCAAATAGTAGCCTACCCCGATTAATAGCCTGGTCCAAAAAAAAAAAAAAAGTAACCCCGGCTACTATTCGAGGAATTACGGTACCTCTTAACTTCACCTGGTGCACTCCTGAACCAGCCTTGCAGGATACATGGGTTTGCCGTGTTTGTAAACACGATGCTATGAGGAGGGGCAAGACACTGGTAGCCAACCACGTGAGCTAAGTTTTTGACCGACAACAACGGTTTCCAACAATCAGAGGTGTCCAGTCCGCCATTCAATTTCATAAGGACAACAAGAACAATCAGAGGTTGAGTTGTGCGCAGCTAGTTTCGCGCAGTCAGGTTAAAACAAAAGTTAGAACCCATGTATGGGCCCGTGATGACAGGTGTCAACATTGCTCACTCTCTCTCTCTCATTTCAGTGACACACACGACAGAAAATTCAAAGGCCGGTACTGCCATCTGCTGGCGTAACGAGGTATCGTCGTCTGGTTTTGCAGGGAATGACATGTGGATTCACTCTCTGACCCTGACGTGGCCCGCACGCACAGCAAACTTGCACACAAAACTTTCACTTTTAAATCTACAGGATTGAACAAGATTCATTTTAAAGCAATGCACCTTCAACACGAGTTTAAAGTTTAGACAGCCGACAAAGGCCAGGCATATTAATTTCAGCCAAACATGACTTGTTGTGGAAAGTCGAAAAACGTGCAATCCAAGACTGATGATTACAGCTCCTTGCTAGTTTACCGTTTACATTAGCAGCTTGGTCTTTCATGGGTTTTCATTTTGTCGACATTTAAATTAAAGGAGACACACACACATGGGTAGCAGATATATTCTCTCTGTGGCTAACACGCCACCACTATCATCAACGTCTGAACAACCGATTACAGGTAGTTGAATGCACGTAGCTACTGTTACCACCTGCCACCTCAACAGAAAATAATGGCGTGTTCCTACAAGAATTACGACAGTTGTAGTTTATCCACTTGTGTGGGGTTTTTTAAGCAAAGGAATGCACACGTTAGGTCAGTCAAGGAATGTCTATTTGCTCCACACCAGCGTGGTAGAAAATAACGGACATGGGGCTAGCTAACTACTAACTTCAGTCAGGTTGCCTATGATGAGACCTGCATGGGATGTTAGCTACATTTTCACCGATCAAGTTATCAATGACAATCTGCACCACGAGACTGCTGTGAATAGTCCTGCTTTGGGGTTGCTTTTTGCAAATTACTCTGAAATAATATTCGGTTGAGGAAATTGAGTGATATGGGCGATTTTACCTGAACGCTGTTTCGAAGTGGGTAATATGGCTAATCTTCTCACGTCTCCTTCCTCTCGCAGGTGGAAAAGTGTGAAAACAGGGCGGGAGCGTTTGGTCACTGGGGTTGCCAGATAAGACTGAAATCATTCCAGCCCAAAAAGGCTCAAAACCCCCCTTGGAACCGAAGCACTAGTTATACATCTGAAAGCCCAACTAGATTTCTATGGCCAAAAAAAATAGCAAAAAACCCAAAGTGCCAGTTTTACGCATAGACCACGGCCATCCTAAGCAGTCCAATTGGGGGGGGTGCACCCAACCTGGCAACACCGTTTGGAGGCTGTGGCAAGCCGGTTCCGTTGAGACCTCTCAAATACGTATTTCTGTCACTCGGACGATAGCCTAAGCTTCGAATTATAGGCTAAATTAAATTAATGAATTCATAAATTGGTGTTCAAAGATGATTTTGGACTATTCCTAGCCAAATAGCAATGATGCTATTACATTACAGTAGTCTCGTGAGTATCTAGGCTACTAGACTAATGCTTGAGCTGGCCTAGCCCAGAGACTCTTGACATAGGCCTGATGTGTGTGTAGGTGTGTGGGTGTGTTGCGTGTGTAGGCTACTCTTTATTTAAAAATAATAATAATAGAAATAAAAAATAACCCCTCTTTGCAACTGCACTTGTTGTCCTGTATATTTCTTGTGCACTTTGTATTTGCTTGTGATGTTGGCTATGAGTCCTCTTTTGAAAGTTGCTTTGGTTTTACGTAAAGCGTCTGCCAAATACAATGTAATGTAATTTAATAATGTAATATAATGTAATGCAATGATCGATTTCTTCTGTATTCATCTAAAAAAATACATCTATTTGTACACTAGGAGCTACATAAAACAGTGTGCCCCCTATTTTTACAGAATAAACTAGACCAGTGTTTTATTTCCTTTTCTGTGCAGTCGTTCTAAACATAAATAAATAAACAAATAAGTAAGTGGCCTACATTTTCAAAGCTTAAAGGACCAGTTCAGTCAACTTGTCAGTACCCAGTGATGCCACATTTTTCGTCTCCGCCCTTTCCGAGATATGAGCTATTCTAATGGGGGCAGCGTTTGTTTACATTTAAAAAAATAACATAGGCCTACTCCAAATATTTTCTCTTTCTCTTTGTGGGCAGCGCCATCTGCTGGTGAAAATAGTGCAAGTGCAGTAGAATCCTCCCCTTATTTCAGTCTGTGTTGGTGTTTGGTCTGAACCAGCGCAGTCTCGTTGGCACAAAGCCACAGCAGCCTTATCAATCATTTACTCATTTATGACATTCATTATTTATTTAATTTATACATTTATGACATTCATTATTTATTTAATTTATACATTTATTGTTTATTGCTGTTATGACAAAAGGCAGCCTGGAGGAGAAGGGTAGGAGAAAGAGAAGGAGAGGAGGAGGAGGAAGAGAGGAGAGGAGAAAGAGAAGGAGAGGAGAAAGAGAAGGAGAGGAGAGGAGAGGAGAAGGGGAGGAGGAAGAGAGGAGAGGAGAGGATTGGAGGTGGTGGTGAGGGGAGAGACGAGGAGACTAGAGGGGAGGAGAGAAGAGGAGGAGGAGGAGATGTAGATGAGAGGTAGGGAAAGGAAGGCAGAGAGGAGGAGAGGAGAGGACAGGACAGGAGAAGAAGGAGATGAGAGGAGAGGAGAGGAGAGGACAGGACAGGAGAAGAAGGAGATGAGAGGAGAGGAAAGGAAAGGAAGGAAGAGAAGAGGAGGAGGAGATAAGAGAGGGGAGAGGGGGATGAGGAGGAGAGGAGAGGAGAGAAGTAAAGGAGATGAGGAGGGGAGGAAAGGAGAGAAGATGAGGAGAGGAGAAGGGAATTCGGAGAGGGGAGGAGAAGAGATGAGAAGGTGAGGGGGAGATCGGGTTCCTTACTAATTTAAGAATAGATCGATTTGTAGACTACACAAAACAGTGCACATTTGAGCAGAAGAAAGCAGACCAATGTTTTATTTTGTTTTCTAAAAAAAATAGTCGTTCTAAAAAAAATAAAGATAAGTATGCAATAATAAAGATAAAGAACATATGTAAGTAAGTAAACCTTCTAAACTTGTTTCTCACAGATCCAAAGTGTCTTTCTCTTTGTGGGCAGCGCCATCTACTGGCAACAATTGTGCAAGTGCAGTTGAACCCTCACCTAATTTCAGTGTGTTGGCGTCGGGTCGAACCTTTATTAATTTTTTGATACATTTTATTGTTTACCGCTGCTATGACAACAGGCTGCCTAGAGGAGAGAGTTTGGGTTTGCTATTCGCAAATTGCTTTCAATTAATGTTGAAGAAATTGAGCGACATGCGATTTACCTGATCAAAGTATGGCTCTCCTTTCTCTCGCAGGTGGAAATAGGAGGGGAGGAGAGGGGAGGAGGGCATGAGAAGGGGAGGAGAGGAGAGAAGAGAGGAGGGGAGAGGAGAGGAGGAGAGGTAGGAAGAGACAAGGAGAGGAGGAGAGGAGAGGAGAGGAGAGGAGAGGAGAGTCGGGGAGGAGAGGGGAGGAGAGGGGAGAGGAGAGAAGAGAGGAGGAGGGCATGAGAAGGGGAGGAGAGATGACGAAGAGATGAGAATAACAGGGGAGAAGAAGAGAAGTGTGTGTTTGAGAGGAGAGGAGAGGAGAGGAGAGAAGAGAGGAGGGGAGAGGAGAGGAGAGGAGAGGAGAGGAGAGGAGAGGAAAGGCGCAGAGGTGAGGAAAGGAGAAAAGAAGAGAGGACAGGAGAATAGAGGTAGAGAGGAGGATGCAAAATATCAAGAGAGAGAGGGGAGATAAATAGAGAGGGGGGAGAGAGAGACAGACAGACAGAGAGAGAGAGAGAGAGAGAGAGAGAGAGAGAGAGAGAGAGAGAGAGAGAGAGAGAGGGGGGGGGGAGAGAGAGAGAGAGAGAGAGAGAGAGTGTGTGTGTGTGTGTGTGTGTGTGTGTGTGTGTGTGTGTGTGTGTGTGTTAAGTTGAGTAGGCTAGACATACCGGTGTAACAGAATGGGCCCTTCTCAAAACCTAGGACAGTGTCCTTCCATACAAGTGTATCAGCCTTAATAGTCACACCCAGTGTTTGGATACTCTTTATTAGTCACGCCCAGTGATTGGATATTCTGTAGAGTTCACCAAAGAGTATCCAATCACTGGCTTGACTAAATAGGCTGATGCACTTGGAAGGAAACTGTCCTAGGTTTTGAGAAAGGCCCACTATCTGGGTCCCCGTATCAACTGGCGACTCCAGATGCGATTGGTCAAAACGCAAGTCTATCAATCCTGGTCTGAACGAATACGCCCTAGATTAAGAGTGACATTTACTTACGACCAATCACCATTGCTTCTAACATCTGCAGTCGCCAGTTGTTACGGCCCAAGATTTTACACCGGTAGAACGCTTTATTTCCTCTTTCCAGAACGAGACTTCACAAGGGGAAGGTGTGCCGTCTACCAACTGTTTACAAGTTTCTACTTACTTCTACTCCAGCGATTTTAGGCCGAGGAGGCAATGACTGTAAGTGATGTATTGTGTTTCTTCTAAACAGTTTAGTTAAGTGAGCTGGGAATCTGTTACGTTTCTGCAAAGTATCCTAGAGGTAGGTAGTCTATTACTTCTTGTAATGGCGACCGTGGTAAAACCGAAAGTAGATTATTTTCTCGGATGCAAATGAATGTTTTACATTCCCGTGATAGCCTTAATGTAGGCATACCTATAGAAGAGTTTTTTGCGACCGACAGCTGTTGTACCCTCCTACCCCTGCGCTTAGTCTAGAGGTGTTCTGCTCCAAAAAAGCGCTGCGCGTATTGGAACGACGGCCTGTTGTATTACGACGAGATCAACTTTCACAACGCTATAGGCTAACCCAGAGTTAACTTAGTAAACTGGGGTTAGTAAAACCTGAATACCTTGACTGGTGGTAACCTGTAGTCTACTGCTACGCCACTGATTTAGATGTTGGTGTGTCTTCCCCGTGTTTCAAAGCCCACAAGCTGCGCGTATCGTTGCAGGGCAAGCGCAGCCGACCAGAGAGCGATATGATTGCACATAGCTGACGCTTTCATTTTTATTCAGAGCGACTTACAACTATTATTTTTCATGGTAGCCTATTGGTTTCAGTCCCTGGAGCAATGTGGAGTTAGGTGCCTTGCTCAAGGGCACTTCAGCCATGGATGGAGATGTAGGGAGAGGTCAGGGGGGATTTGAATCGGCAACCCCTAGATTGAAAACCAACTCTCTAACCACTAGGCCTACATCACGGCTGATCACACGGATCGTCTAGGAAGTCTAAAGGGGCTGCGATTATCAATAATTTCTGCAGCGCCTTCGGAATACTGATAAATGAATTAAACGCCAGTGCGTCATGATAGGCTATTTGTTTAAATTTCACTTGGGCGAAAACGCGGCAGCCTTTATCCCAACAGTTTAGTTGCAAAATGAAAGAGTAGCGAGCGCTCTATAGTCTGTTCTCCAGATTGAAGGGGTGCATCTGGTTATTCCTTTTAGCGCTTGACAGACTTTTGAACTATATCCAAAGTATTAAATAGGCTACTTCAACTACCTTGACTTAAAGGAGAGTGCTTTGGGTAGGCCTAGTTCAAAAGTCTGTCAAGCCCAACCGTTTAGTAGGCTATCTTGACTTGTTTCATTTGATGTGCTGGTTGGATAAAGTTTGTGCTGTGCTCTTTAGGGACCACAATGGAAATAACTCTTCAGACTCTTCTGTGTACACCCCTGTCTATTTATGCCTTTCAATGTAGGCTATGGTTATTGTTGCTGTGCAATGTTTTTACACCTAATACACTAAATAAATAAATTAATTCATTCATTCATTCATTCATTCATTCATTCACCCTTGTTAGTTGTTTAGTGTCTTTTTCAGTAGGCTAGTCTATGCTATCTTTTTCATCAGATACAATGTAGTAAATGGTGTAACAACTATGTAATATGGTGCTGTTGTAGGCCTACTTCCACCATGGCTTTACTGTTACTTTGTGCACCTCTGACCTAAACCCAGACTAGCGCACAGCCCAGCAGCACAGTAGGCCTAAACCCAGACTAGCGCACAGCCCAGCAACACAGTAGGCCTAAACCCAGACTATAGTGCACAGCCCAGCAGCACAGTAGGCCTAAACCCAGACTAGCCTAATGCACAGCCCAGCAGCACAGTAGGCCTAAACCCAGACTAGTGCATAGCCCAGCAGCACAGTAGACCTAAACCCAGACTAGCGCACAGCCCAGCAGCACAGTAGACCTAAACCCAGACTAGCGCACAGCCCAGCAGCACAGTAGACCTAAACCCAGACTATAGTGCACAGCCCAGCAGCACAGTAGGCCTAAACCCAGAATAGCGCACAGCCCAGCAGCACAGTAGGCCTAAACCCAGACTAGCGCACAGCCCAGCAGCACAGTAGGCCTAAACCCAGACTAGTGCACAGCCCAGCAACACAGTAGGCCTAAACCCAGACTAGTGCACAGCCCAGCAGCACAGTAGGCCTACAACAGATTTTATAAGGGTGGCACTTAAAAAAAAACAAAGATTTGTGCTTTTTCATTCTGGTGTCTTCTGACAACGGTTGATGTTTCCACACCAGCTGATATCGCTGTTAAGTCCTCCTGCCACTAGGGGTCATCGGTGCGTTATTGCTCTTCAGGTGCTGGTAATTATTTCCCAGGTGTGTCTGGACTGATGGGTGGCAAATGGCAATCACTGCAGGGATGTGAAGAATAAATGGGTTTTAATGGAGCTGCCTAAAATCAATGAAATATGGCTAAAACATATATTTTTAATAGACATTTTTGTCCTGAAATACTGATTGAAAACTAGTTAGGAAAAATGTTTTGACATAGGCCCTATAATTGCTAGATAGGGCAGTCATGGGTAAGCGTTTAGGTCGGACGCCAGGCTTGTAGAACAAAGGTTGCCGGTTCGACTCCCGACCCGCCAGGTTGGGGGGGGGAGTAATTAACCAGTGCTCTCCCCCATCCTCCTCCATGACTGAGGTACCCTGAGCATGGTACCGTCCCGCCGCACTGCTCCCTGGGGGGCGCCGTTGGGGGCTGTAAAGGCATTGGAGGCATAAATGCAATTTCGTTATGTCCTGTGGAATGCTGTGTCACAGTGACAATGGGAGTTGGAGTTTACCTGTTGGGCTTTCACTTTGGCTTCCACAAGAACCTGTTGTCTTGTCAGCTGGCTGTTTTATCCACTTGCATGGAATGTGTACTCTCAATCACACCGCTGGAGAACTATTGTCATGTTGCTCATTATTGTTTGGTATGCTCTTAAATTACACTATAGTGTCTGGTGAAAAGGCGGGCTTTCGGGATCGGATGCAGCCTCTGATTGGTTGGAAACTGCTGTCACTCAAACGTTGCGGTCACGTGATTGGCGTGATACAATGTAACTTTATTTACATACTATAGCATATAAAACGAATTTACACACATCACGTGTGTGTGTGTGTGTGTGTGTGTGTGTGTGTGTGTGTGTGTGTGTGTGTGTGTGTGTGTGTGTGTGTGTGTGTGTGTGTGTGTGTGTGTGTGTGTGTGTGTGTGTGCGCGCGTGTTTTTGCTGTACTCAAGTGTGTGCTGTATATATTTGATTATTTATGTAAGCTGACAGACACTTTCATTTCCTTAAGTAATAAAGTTATAGAGTAATAAAAGTACTCTATTCTAGTACAACTCCACATGTTAAGATGTTCTTCCAGAATGGAACAGAAATCACAGAAATAGCTACAACATCCAGCCGTCTAGAAAACAGGTTCTAACCACTGCATTTTGGGATTCTTGTCTGCGCGCAAAGCAGAATGTTTTTGTAATGTGTGTGCCTTCGTGTGATAGAATGATCCTCATCCAAAGTGTTTCGCGCTTTGGGATTAAGACTTGTTTAACACCAAGTTAACCTGAACATAACCTGCAAATGTCACCTACACAGCTGATGGGTTACATTTAAATACATTTAGCTGAAACTAGGGATGCAAACGATTAATCGATTAATCAATGCCTTAATCGATTAAAAAACATAAATCGCAATTAATCGCAATTCAACCTACAAAAGACCCAGGTGAAATGGGCATGTGAAGAGTGTGTGTGAAGAGGGGTGTGAATAGGGGGAATATATAAAACACATTTGGATTAAAGAATTGAAATAGTACTAATTTAAATGTGGTATTTTAATACATTTAGCTGAAACTGAAATCTCTCTCTCTCTCTCTCTCTCTCTCTCTCTCTCTCTCTCTCTCATGTTGGTCTGTCTGTTCCACAGAGTCATGTCACAGAGACCAGAGTCATCTGCACAGAGCTCGGTGTCCTTGAAGAGTGACTGGTGAAAAGATGGCGGCCTTATTGAATTCAGAGATGAAACGCGTCATCCAAACACAGGTATGTGAAGCAAAAAATAATATCCCAATATGTTTAGGATTTTAACAATAACAATATTTTTAAAGATTACTATAATTACAATGTAATTATATAGAATGTAGTATGTACAATGTTGAATAATTGCAGTGACACAAGTATTTAAAGAATGGGGGGGTAGGAGAGAATGAGAGAGAGGTAATGAGTGTTTTTTTAAGTGCAACATAGCAGGGGGAGAAGGGATGAGTGCACACCAGAACAGTTGCATGTAGGGATGCAAATGATCGATTAATTCATTAATCATTAGTTGATAGTGTTAACGATCGACTTTCGATTAATTGATAAGCGGTGTTTTTTCACCTGAATTTCATAGGGCCTTTTAAAATATCAGCTAAATAGTTAAAACACTGAGTTCAAAAAGTATAAGCCTATATTGTTATGTAAGGGTTAACGTTCGGCGAGAAGGTCGCTACCGTAGAATAGCAGCACGACAGAGAGAATATTTAGACCCCGATGCGGAGCGGAGGGGTCTTGTTCTCTCTGAAGTGCTGCTATTCCACAAAGCGACCGACTCGCCGAAAGTTAACCCGCTTATTATATGGATATACTTAAATGACTCACACATGGCGGGGACATTTCTTTAGGCCTATTTAATGTTAAGATTGTTGCTGCGCAAAACAAAACAGTGCCGTTGTGGAACACCGCTAGGCAACAGCTAGGTAGCCAGGACAACAGGTGCTGTCTATCACAGCAGCTGATTAGAGTCTTGTTGAAAAGTCGCTTTAGCAGTGAAAAGTCTTGTTGCCATTGACAGCGGTCTGTTATAGACCAACCCGTCCGTTATCGAAAAATAACAGACGTGCGAACGTTGGGGAGCCCCGTTGAAATGAATGGAGCATTCGACCGATGACGTCACAACCATATAATAAATTAAATTATATTATGAGAATTAGGCCTATATTATGATCATTAAGCCCATATTGTATTTTAATGTATTATGTTATATTATATTAGATATTCCTCAAGTAATTATGCATTAGGAAAAGAAAGCAGACATCTTTTCTATGGCATCTCCACACCACCTTTGGGGGGGCATTGCTTGGTTTCACGCTGCAGGAGTGAACTAGTAGCCCCACGCCCCCTCTATGTCGCCTTGCAGTTGCCTGAGATATGATGATGACATACAACGTGTCGTTGAGTGAAACGTGATCAAACTCAGAACTTGTCTGCATATAGGTGTGTCAGCCAGCATGATCAACCACAATCATTTTAATTTTATACGCTTCAAAACAAAGAAATGCTATCTTTTGGGTGGTGTGTTGTTGTCCATAATGCAACAAAGTTCGTTTCTGAACAAAAAAATCTATTTCCTGTGTCTGTAAGGAGAGCTAATAAGCTAACAGGCTCCATTGAGAATGAATGGAGCTATGACAACAACACTTACAGCTAACATGGATTCACCTGAAATTGAACAGATGGTGCTCCTCTTCATGCATGGTCATATACTACCATGCCCAGTTCAGCTAATACTAGTCTTGATATCTGACAGGGTGTTAGTGATTAATATTACAGCTCACAATTTGAAATGACTACGTTTGTGATTTCGCTAGTTAGCACTCTAAGCTAACATAGCAAGCTTAACCCTACAGTGAAATGCTGCTTGCAGTGACATTTGCCTGTCTTGAAAGATCGTTTTTCTCATAATTCAAACAGTAACAACTTAGGGACTGTTCGTAATTTACCGGGGGGGGGGGGGGGGAGGGCCATGGCAAAAAAAATGAGGTGGAGGGGAGGGCCATGGCAAAAAAAATCGGAGTTAGGGGGAGGGCCATGGGAAAAAAACGAATGGAAAATTTTTTTTTATTTTATTTTCATATATTATTTTAAATAATAATAAAGAAATGCTCTGAAACACATCGCTTTGCTATGCAAGGTCCCGGGTGCATACTTTAGCACTGAAGCGTGTATACTCATGAACGACCATCCGGGTACTTTGGTCTTGAATTTGCGTTACGCCCCTTTATGGGTGAAAACAAACCGAATGTCTCATTGACTTACATGCTAAATCGGCTAGCCTAAATGAACACATTCCATGCTTCAGCCACGGCTGTTTGGCTATATTATTTGAACAGCCGGCAACACAACACGTTTTCGGCACGTTGCGCGTGAACAACGATAGTCTACAGGCCCGTATCTTACGTTTATTAAACCCCAACATCACCAATTGACTTGCATGGGTTGTTTTCCCCCACAAATGGGCGTAACGCACATGGAAAACGTCACGCCGTTCATGAGTATCTGTAGAACTATCAGGTGCATGCAAGCAGCAAATTAACGTGCCCAACACGTTTTTTTAACGTTTATTTTTGGTGAGTGACACGTTCAGAATTGGTTCAGAATAGGTTCAGAATTGCGTTCAGATATGGTTAATTTGTAGGTTCCCGATTACGTGCTCAGCACGTTCTGAAAGGGTTATTTTTTGGTGTCCAACACGTTCTCTAAACGTTTCAAAATGGTGTCAAACAACACGTTCGGAAAAACACGTCCACGGACGTACAAATAAGGTGTACATTTGGGTTTTATTACGTGTTCAACACCTATTTTTGACACCAAAAATAAAACCTGCCGCAGCGCCATATGGGCTTGCTTTTTCTGTTAGGGGCTTAAAATTTGGCCTATGCTTTATCCTATAGCATTTATGAGGCCATTACCATTATTGCAACTTTTATTATTATAGCCTTAGTTAGCCTAATTATGCAAAAGAAGAAAAGCATATGTGTAATGCATGTATTTATTTTTTTAAAACAAGCTGCCACTTGGACTTAAGGGGCTGGGCCCGGTTGCACAAAACACCTTAAGTTAAGTATTTCCCTTAAAGTCTGAGTTAAGGGTCCCCTAAGTGAAAGTCAGTTGCACAAACACCCTTAAAATTTCCCCTTAAGTTTTCCTTAAGGGTTTCCCCTTAAATATTTAAGAGTTTCCCTTAAAGTTAAGAAATCCCTTTAAGTTCGTTAAAATCGTTGCACAAAAGACCTTAACAACTAAGTTAAGGGAAAATATCGAGGGACCGATATCGTCGCCTTAAAGCGATGGTTCGGAGTAGAATCACCCTAATGCCATTTGAACCGTGACACCCATCCACCTTTACACCCGAAGTGTTTTCTGCCGCAGGCTTACATCAACAGAGTTGCCGTGTTATTCGATGTTTATTCCGGTTAGCTTGACTCAAGCGCATATGGATACTGGGCACCGTCTCCAAACTTTCCCCACAAAAATAACATGTCATGACACCAAACTTCTGCAGTAGCACAAATATGGTCTGTACTCACGAAACGAAGCATTTGGAAGTTTGGAAATAGTCCAGGAGTTTATTATTATCAACACAAGCCGAATAGCTTCTCTGCTGCTAAAGCTGCGCCAACGTTACTTCCGTCATCTAAGACAAGCATGTAAGAGTCCTCAACGAAGCTCATAATATGCACAATGAAAAGTGAATTCAGCATCAGTATTGATAACGAAAATCCTTGTCTAATTGATAGTAGGTAAGATTTGAAATATATTTTAAGTATTGCCTTGAAAATATAAGCCTTAATCACAATTCAGTGAAAACTTTTTTAACACTCTCGTCTGGAAGTTTGTTGAAGACTTTTACGGGCTTGTCTCATATGACGGAAGTAACGTTGGCACAGCTTTAGCAGCAGAGAAGCTATTCAGCTTGTGTTGATAATACTAAACTCCTGGACTATTTCCAAACTTCCAAATGCTTCGTTTCGTGAGTACAGACCATATTTGTGCTACTGCAGAAGTTTGGTGTAATGACATGTTATTTTTGTGGGGAAAGTTTGGAGACGGTGCCCAGTATCCATATGCGCTTGAGTCAAGCTAACCGGAATAAACATCGAATAACACGGCAACTCTGTTGATGTAAGTCTGCGGCAGAAAACACTTCGGGTGTAAAGGTGGATGGGTGTCACGGTTCAAATGGCATTAGGGTGATTCTACTCCGAACCATCGCTTTAAGTCAGACATGGCCGAGTTTATGCACATTCAACAACGTGATCAACGGATTCAAATAAGAGTTTTCCGCGACCGGGAGAACCCAATGGATAGGCACGCTTACCGACGAACCGTTAATTATTAATTATAGATTTGATAGACAATCCATATATGAATTATCCGACCGTCTCGAATTGGACCGACCATGCTACAGGAGTTGTGCTCTCCCTGCCGTCTTGCAGCTGATAATTGTGCCAGAAAATCAGCGTTGGATGGGCAAGAACATTTTTGGGTGGCACTTCATTAGACCTATAACATCAAGTTCTCATAACAAAACGTCTATTTTTTACTCAAATATCTGCGTATATTCAGTGTTTCCTCATTGTGAAGATTATCGGATGAAGTTATGGCCGCGGGGTTAGGGTAGCCCATTCATTAATTTCCTCCCTCTCAGTCTCGTCCATTGTCCCACCATCACGAAATGTTTTTATTGCCCTCAAACCCCACATTTATTTTGCTAACATGCATGAAGATGACAATGATCAATTTACTGTAGTAAATCCCTTAGGGCTTTCCCTTACCTAAGGGAAGGACTTAAGGCATTCTGTGCAACCCCCTTAAGTAGATCCCTTAGCTAAGGGAAAATGAGCCCTTAAGGGTCACACTTAAGGGAGAAAACTTAAGGTGTTTTGTGCAACCGGGCCCTGGAGTGCAGTCTGTGTCTGGGCTTTCTGTTGACAATGTTGAAGAGGACGCTTGCGTTGGCTTCACCTGAAACATGAAAAGAAGAACTTATTCAACAAGTGATGCTCATGACAAATATCATAATGGGCCGCAGCTGCATGAGCCCTCTCTAAAAATCATGATTTACTGGTCGCGAGGATTTCACTGTAATGTCCGTTGGGTTCAAGGGACTCGTGTATGAAATATGAAACAAAATCTTGTCAACATACTTCTATGTCTTCTCACCTTATTAATAAAATAATACAGAGGTGGCACCTGTAGTAATCTTAAATACTAGTCTATAGAACAATACAATGTTCGTAACGGTAGACTAGAAGTATGGAAACCACGTTTCATTACAGTCTAAAAGCCCCCATTGTTTCTAATGAGTAAATGTTATTAGCGAAATGCTAATGACAACTCACCGGAGTTTCACGTTTGAAGTTTCACGTTGTAGATCCAGAAAGAGAAATTGTCAAAAGGAGGGTTGATAGTTGGTAGTAAAGAGGATGCGGGTAAAGTCAAAGAAGGTGAAAATATGAAAGATGAAGGATAAAATAGTAAAAGTTTACGGTGAAATCAAGAGGGTGAAGGTCTGTCAGGTCAGGCAAAAGAAGTGAATTTTCAGTTAATCAGAGCGGTCGCCTAGCAACCGGCCAAGCGCGAGCTGCACAGCTGCATCCAGTTCAGACAAAAACAACTTGGACTTCAGTGCTAGATCAGTGTTTTAAGTAGGGATGCAAACGATTAATCAATGAATCGACTTTAATCGATCAATGCATTATTCAATTAAAAAACATGAATCGCTATTAATCGATAATTCAACTGACAAGAGACCCAGGTGAAATGGGCATGTGAAGAGTGTGTGTGAAGAGGGGTGTGAATAGTGGGAATAGGGTCATTTCACGTGAAATCAGACACTTTGGGACCCGACCGACCCGGATTTCAATCATACTTGGTGTGCCTTTTCAGTAGCAAGGTAGCACCCCAGAACTGCATTGGTTTGAATCTGACACTAATATTAAGGGAGAAACAGACTAGGAAAGGTTCACATGTGAGGGTAGGACACTATACATTCAGCCTTGAATATATCAGTCAGTGTTAGTCACAAAAAGATGCCTGTGGTGTTGTTTGAAAGCTCTTTTCTGGCTCTACATATTACACAATCACCTTGGAATACAACTACTCTCAGAATATGAATTATGATGAATTGAAAAATTAAAAATTGAATATCTAAAAAACTCATATTTTAAAATGGCCAGTTCCTTGTCCAAACGTAGCCGGCAATGTCATGAGCAGCACCTAAAATGCTGGTGTTCGGTTTGTTATTCATTTCAGAGAGAAGTTGACTCACAAATATGGCATCATACAGACCACTTACTAATAATATGGTAATACCATAGTAGCATCACATGACAAAACAAAAACAAAACAAAAATGGTCAGTGTCCATGGTCCCAGGTTTCAGAAACTAAGACAGATGTCCATTTATACACACCAAATGATGATATGTGAATGTTTGAACATTCCTTCTCTGTGTACCTGTGCCATCTTCCCTTTACCGTACTTTAAAGAGATAATCAATGGCTACACTCTCATTTTGTACTCTACCAGTGCATTCGAAGCAGCAGCTGTGTCTTTTGTAGATAATGTATAAGTACGTCCCAGCTTCATGATGGTACATCTCTGTTGTGGCAAACTGGCAATGGATGTTCTTGACATTATCCTTGACTGACTCCCTTGAACCAGGAACGTTTTTAAAACTATAGTTTTATAATTCAAGATGCTATTCAATCAAGAACATCCATTGCCAGTTTGCCACAACAGAGATGTACCATCATGAAGCTGAGAACCTGTTGAAAAGGTTTGAATCTGCAAGAACTATTCCAGGTACTGAAAAACTACACAGCTTCTGCCCATTGTCAATGGACACAGTGGAAGTTAGGCCATTTTCAGCATTTAGAGAAGGCAGAGTTGAAAGAGTGAGCTCAGTAAAGGAATGTGTTACATTTTCAAGCATCAAAGGGTATATTGTAGCTGTATATGATGGCAACTGGTGGCTAGCATGTGCTGAGGAATGTATGCCGAGCACTGGAGAGGTGAAACTGAACTTCCTGCATCCTCATGGGCCATCTCCATCCTTCACTTTTCCCTTCAGACTAGATATACTTGTCATGGATCATCAGGATGTGCTTCTGGTAGTGGAACCTGTAACTGCAACGGGACGTACTTATACATTATCTACAAAAGACACAGCTGCTGCTTCGAATGCACTGGTAGAGTACAAAATGAGAGTGTAGCCATTGATTATCTCTTTAAAGTACGGTAAAGGGAAGATGGCACAGGTACACAGAGAAGGAATGTTCAAACATTCACATATCATCATTTGGTGTATAAATGGACATCTGTCTTAGTTTCTGAAACCTGGGACCATGGACACTGACCATTTTTGTTTTGTTTTTGTTTTGTCATGTGATGCTACTATGGTATTACCATATTATTAGTAAGTGGTCTGTATGATGCCATATTTGTGAGTCAACTTCTCTCTGAAATGAATAACAAACCGAACACCAGCATTTTAGGTGCTGCTCATGACATTGCCGGCTACGTTTGGACAAGGAACTGGCCATTTTAAAATATGAGTTTTTTAGATATTCAATTTTTAATTTTTCAATTTATCATAATTCATATTCTGAGAGTAGTTGTATTCCAAGGTGATTGTGTAATATGTAGAGCCGGAAAAGAGCTTTCAAATAACACCACAGGTATCTTTTTGTGACTAACACTGACTGATATATTCAAGGCTGAATGTATAGTGTCCTACCCTCACATGTGAACCTTTCCTAGTCTGTTTCTCCCTTAATATTAGTGTCAGATTCAAACCAATGCAGTTCTGGGGTGCTACCTTGCTACTGAAAAGGCACACCAAGTATGATTGAAATCCGGGTCGGTCGGGTCCCAAAGTGTCTGATTTCACGTGAAATGACCCAATATTTAAAACACCTTTGGATTACATAATTGAAATAGAACTAATGTGGTATTTTCTCTCAATTTTGAATGAAAATGTTTAGATTGAGTAGTTTTTTTTTCGAGAAACATTGAGATTTCGGGGGAAAAACGCTGCTTATCAATTAATCAGTAAGTCGATCGATAAGGCTATCAACTAATGATTAATGAATTAATTGATAATTTGCATCCCTAGTTTTAAGAAACGTGTCTTTTGACACCAAATTTGTACGTTCAGATTTCGTGTCAGATCAGTGTTTTAAAAACGTGTCTTTTGACACCAAATCTGTACTTTCAGATTTCGTGTCAGATCAGTGTTTTAAAAAACGTGTCTTATGACACCAAAACTGCATGTTCGAATTTGGTGTCAGATCAGTGTTTTAAGAAACGTGTCTTTTGACACCAAATTTGTACGTTCAGATTTCGTGTCAGGTGCGTTGGTATTTTCACGTGTCATTTGACACTAAACCTAAACGTGTATTGAACGCTTTTAAAAGGTGTTTTTGCAAACGTGTCAAAGAAAACGTTCCACAAACGTGTTTGACACGTTGGTTTTATTCAACACCTAAATGACACCGTTAAAAAACGTGTCAATTGGTTCAGAAAACGTGTTTTGCTGCTTGGGTAGCTACTGTAGATTGCCCGCGCTGACTCTCTTTCACTGTAGGATTGCTAGTGCTACGGAGGAACATTGAGCATCATAGAAAATGACCGTGAGCAAATATCAAACTAGCTGAGGTGAACTATAGGCCTATGGGCTAAACAGTTTGGGAAGTTTTGACAACGAATTGGATGGGCATTTCCAGAGGAATTTTGGAGAGGTGTTGTGTTGTAGTCAACTGGTGGTCACAGCCTCTGGTAAGTCATGATTTTATATAATGGCACCGCCGTGTGCTTTACATCTGTGTTCAATGGTCGCATAGCACCGCCGAGAGAGACGTTTGTTTTGTTTAGCTTGTGGTGTCAAGGTATTAATAAAAGTGGTATTAACAGCGATATGTTGGCTTGGGCATGCATCAACACGGTCTTAAACCCATTGGAGGAGCTAACTTGTTGTGAAGAGAAGTCTCATCACTTTGGTGATCAAAAACGGACCAACTAAGCAAGGAATTAGGTGAATTTAAAGTGCGACGGAAGAAGGGAATGTCACCAAAATTGTGCACTGTGTCAGGTAAGAAGTGACTTTTGTTTCTTGTGGTGGAGATTGGATTCGTAGTAGCACATTGGTAGGCTAGGTCTTGCCTATTGCTGGTGAAGTCTATCTTAGCCTCGGAGTTGGCTATGGGGTGAATATAGCACAGCCGATGGTGTGCGTGGCTTGTCTATCATAACTGTTGCCAAAATTGAATTGCCGCGGTGTGAAATGGCTGTGCTATTGTTAGATGTTTTGGACTTTTGTAGTGGTGGCGATTTGTTCCTTTTGCCTCTTGCTGCTGATTTGACCACCGTGTAGCGGCACCTTTTAGTGCGTCTAAAATATGGCCAACGTCAAATGCAAACTAAAGGTGGCTTTCACACTCTCCCTGTATCAATAGCCAGCAATGGCACCAGCTGCTTTGGCGCTTAACCTACTTCTCTCGCCGATCACAGCACAAACTCTTTGGCCGTCAGAGTGTAGCCTAATCACATTCGGGAAGCAGTAGGCCTATGCCTGTCTGTGTGTGCGTGCTTTTGTGCGCGGGCGGGGAGACAAGGCAGGGGTCCTGATCGTATGCATCTTGAGATACCAGTGGTGTAGTCTACGTAGAACGCGGGTATACGGAGTATACCCACTTCTAAATTTCAGGGATTTCAGTATACCCACTTAAAATGGATTGATCCATTGTTTTGAATGGCACAAATATATACAGTATACCCACTTCAAAAAAATCTCAAATATACAGTATACCCACCATAAAAAAAGTAGACTACACCACTGTCAGATACACAGTCGCAATTGCAAGAAAATCTAAATTGTTTGAAAGCCCGGTCACCTATCACAAGTGCATCGCATAGCCTAGTCATGCATTTCTACTAATTTCACACATTGTAGACTGCCCATGGAGAAGAGAGAAACTGTCACGGCAGCGCGATTTGCTCTTGAACACGCCCTCACCTCCACATAGGTGCGCGTTTCCCTTCCATAAGAACTTAATAATTTTGAAGTGAAATGTTAAACAAAAAAAGGTAAAATCTAGTCATCCTTGGTTAGGCTACATAAAACATGAAGAAGTTAGTCAGATGGGATTCGCCATTCTTCATCCTAAACTTGATTAGAATGCAGGAAATTGCATCTAAAAAAAACTTTTTTTTTGGGAGAGGACTCCCAGACCCTTCGCTGACTACAGCACCCCCTGGTCAAAATGAGTTCCTGCGTCCCTGCAATTTGTCTTGGTGACAGTGGAGTTAAAAGGCATCCCATGCAGCCGCAGAGGTAGATTCTAGCGGCTTCTCATAGGTATCCACTGATATCGATAGCACATAATAGTGCAGACAACCGTCCTTCATGTAGGCTACTCTGACTGTTGTCATGATGGTTGTTCATCTACCAATTTTACATATTACATTTTTGTACCTGTAGGGGGAGGGCCATGGGAAAACAAAATTGAAGTGGGGGGAGGGCCATGGGGAAAAAAATTGAGGTGGAGGGGGGGGCCATGATTTTTTTTTTTGACCGGACTTCCAGCGCACCAGCCCCCCCACCGGTAAATAACGTACAGTCCCTTACACCATTGGGCTTGGCTTAATCACGGATTCAAGTACACATCTCCAAAAGACCCACAAGAACTCTAGAAGTTGCAATAACGATTTAATGGATAAAATCTGCGCACCATGGATTTGAATAGGACTAGAACTAGAACTACTCAACAGTCTCTAGCGCCCTCTAGCGATTAATCGCGATTAATACATTTTGATCGAGCAACCTCTTGCTCGACAACTAATCTAAAGTCGATTAATCATTTGCATCCCTAAGTAAAATGCATGTTTATGGTCTGTATGAGTGGATATGTACACACGTATATAAAGGGGGAGCTATGGTCTGCAGAATGGTGTCCTGTCTACACCATCACATAACATAACAGCATAACCATTTGCATGAAGCTATACTGTACATTTATGAAGCTACATTTACGCTATCTAATATGAGCTGTTTTGAATGCAACACCTAAGATGGGTTATTTTTATCAGACTGGCTTGGACTGGCTTTCAGGGATGCGGTTTTTGTCTGTAGACTGTGGAAATAAGATATGATGACCTTATTATCATACCAATGAATGAATTGCTGTAGGGGTCACGCTCCATTATCCATCTGCAACACCAACATTGCACAGGTTGAGACTATAAAGTACCTGGGTGTGTACTTTGACAACAAACTGTCTTGAAATGCTCATGTAAATAATGTGTGTACCAGGATCCAGCAGCGGCTCCATTTTTTATATAGAAACAAAAACAAAATGCATAGCTCTGGGAAACTAGCTATTTTGAAAGCTTGGTAGCTAACGTCAAGATGGATCAGTCCAGTGTATTCCACTATAAAATCGAGCTGAGCAAACATATGAACAGTTTACTCAAGTTGCCTAAACCATTGAGAATAACGGTCTTTACCTTTCTAGTGTTGACGTGACGTACCGTTGAATGTATGCAACTCTGAGCCAGCTAGGTTTCTGATGGCTACGAGTGGGTGTTTGGTGTGCAGCAAGGGGCAATGCCTCTTTTTAAGTAGACTCTGGGTGTTTGGTGTGCAGCAAGGGGCAATGCCTCTTTTTAAGTAGACTCAGGGTGTTTGGTGTGCAGCGAGGGGCAATGCCTCTTTTTAAGTAGACTCAGGGTGTTTGGTGTGCAGCAAGGGGCAATGCTTCTTGTTAAGTAGACTCTGGGTGTTTGGTGTGCAGCGAGGGGCAATGCCTCTTGTTAAGTAGACTCAGGGTGTTTGATGTGCAGGAAGGGGCAATGCCTCTTGTTAAATAGACTCTGGGTGCAAAGCCTCTTTTTTGTTGCGCTGTTGTAGAGAGTGTACTACGATATGCAGTCACGGTTTGGTTTGGGAACCTAACAGTTAAAGTTAAGTCATAAATCAACAGACTGACCCACTCTGGTCGGGGTAAGGGAGCACCCTACCCTACACGTAACATATGAGGAGTCTGTGCTTAGACAGGCTAAGAAAATAATCGAAGACCCCACACTTTTTGCACTCCACGTGTGAACTGCTCCCTTCTGGCAGACGATATAGAGTCCCCTTTAAAAGCAAAAAAGTTTAAAGTTACCTCTGAATAGGTATACATTTTCTTTCATTCCCACATCTATTAATTTACTAAATTCAAGCCGCTAACTAACATCTGTCTTGTAGTGCTATGTATAGATAGTATACACCCATTATGCACTTCAGTACTGCACTTGATCTATTGTATCTTTGTTATGTGTGTTTTGTTTTGTTTTGTTTCTTGTTGGGTGTTGGATGTTATGTGTTGGGTGTTATGTGTTGGGTGTTATGTGTTGGGTGTTATGTGTTGGGTGTTATGTGTTGGGTGTTATGTGTTGTATGCAGCAGCTTTGTAATGTCCAAGACAAATTTCCTGCTGCTGTTGCTCCCCCTGTAGTGCACAACTGGCCAATCCCCATGCATTCCACAACTGGCCAATCCCCATGCATTCCACAACTGGCCAATCCCCATGCATTCCACAACTGGCCAATCCCCATGCATTCCACAACTGGCCAATCCCCATGCATTCCACAACTGGCCAATCCCCATGCATTCCACATTCGAAAACTAATTGAAATCCCATTTCTGATTGGCAGTAAGGAGAGCCTCTGTCAGGACCTCATGGAACCCCATAGAGACATGGAGGAAACCAAGGACAGTCCCGGGGCAGCAGGTAAGATTAAGATCAAAGGTTGGTGAAAATGCGTATTCCAAACGCAAGGTGTTTTGAACATTTAACCCAACTGTCTCCACACAGGTGCTGAAGAACCGACACATTCGGGATCTCCACCTAAAGCCAGAGGTACAGAACAAAAACGTCACAAAACATTACAAAGCCTGCTAAATATTAAACACAATGTCAGCAACAATCATACCACTTCTGGATTACCTCTAAATGTGTCCTGAGTCTATGAAAATTGTTTCCTCACAGATCTTGTGTTTGAGGCTCGCAGGGAGCTCATCAACAGGATTGGTGAAGCTTCTCTGAAAGCTGTACTGGATGGCCTTCAGCAGGGGGTCTCTGGCAGGTCTGCGATAACGAGTCGCCAGAGAAATGAGGTTTTGCAACAACACCAAGTGACTCAGGACCAGGTGACGTGTCTTGTTGACATGTTATGGAAGAAGGGTAATTCGGCTTGTCAGAGATTTCTCTCTCTGCTTGGAGAAGTGAATCCTGATCTCTGTGAAGACCTCTTTGGTGAGTGGCCAGCACATACATGGTGGCTAAATAAGAGTGATGGTGGAGTTTTCCACTGCTTTTTAGGGATTTAAAATGGACTTGAGAATGCCCATTCACATAGTAATAGTATGGCTGCACGATTACGGAGATAGAGATTTCTGGCCAGAAACACCAGCATGTTAGTAATAGTATGTACGCTTGAAGGCAGGTCACTATCGGCAAGATTAAATCCCGACAATTAAATCACAATTGTAGATTATTTTTGATTAATTGTGCAGCCCTAATTGAGGGTGGCCTTAAAGTAAATTACAACAGATTTTAAGTTTCTCCGGTCACTCTGCAGGCCCTGTGGATTCAGCTGCAACAACACCCAAACAGGAAGCAGGTGAGTGGCATCAGAGATCATTAATGGTAGTCAGTGTTTGTAAACTTGACCATCATAAAATACAGCTTTTGGAGTCGGATGACGTTAACTGGATGTTATCAGAGGCTGGCCCACAACTGCCCAAACTGCAAGAAAACTAAAGAATATAACTTCTGATTTGCTCTTCTGATGTGACATCCCTATTGATCTCTCAGAAACCAGTGTAATGTGGATTGGAGGATGTAGACGATAAGCAAAGTGAATGATGAAGTTTGCCTGCTTTACTGTTTCCATGGTTTCTGTAATCAACATTTATAAAAACAAAAGAGAAAGTGAAAGCAGATGCAACCGCCAGCACATGAGAATACTACAAAGAAGGTTGCAATGAAAGGGCTTCAATCTGACTTTCAGTGTTAAGTGCTCAGCATTTTTCTGCCTTGCGTTACGCACGCCTCTCCACATGCTTGTAAATGGGAAAGCCATTTAGGATTTGGGTCAGTGTATAAGCGACATGTATTGTATAATGAATATCTAACACTGTGTGGGCCAGTTCTCGGTTCTGATTGGCTGATATCTGTGGTCAATCGAGCGCAAACCTACACCTTCCACCTGAAGATTCTATGCGCGTGTAAATTAGACCCAGCGCATCTAAATTAGACCCAGCGCATCTACATCGGTAATGAGAATATGTTGCAGTTGGGGTAGGGAGTCTGAAAGAAGAGCACATCTTTGCACCATCTGTGGTTGGGGTATCAGTGTGATTGCAAAGACATTTCATTCCTGCTGTGTTTATTGCCCCTTGCTGAGTTTTTGTAGCGAAACGTCACGGATCAAATTAAAGCATTTTTAAATACATTTCTAGGGATGCACCGATACTGGTATCGGGTATCGGCACAGATACTGCTCATTATACTCGTACTCATACTCGCCAAACACTTGCCGATACCAGGAAACGATACTGCTATTACACGAAACAATGCAAAATCTCGTCGCGTTCTGTGGACTTGAAAGCAGCATGGTAAAAAGTGCCACCTCATACATTTATTAACATTTAAATTCAGATGGAAATGGACAATAAAAAATATCACAGGTGGAAAAAAACAAGGCCATGCATTTATTTTCATTGTATGTTGGTGGTAAAAAGGTATCTGTACCGGTACTCTGTATCGGCAAGTACACACATTAATGTACTCGTACTTGTATCGGTTTTCAAAAAAGTGATATTGATGCATCCCTATACATTTCGTCATCGATGAGGTGTAACAGTGTTAGATGAGCAATAAGCCACTTGAGTCCGTGGGTTATGCTCTATTGATAACGGGTGTGAGGAGGTTTACGGCACTCCGCTTCGCGTCGTGCCCCATAGTTAGGCCTACAGTTGATTGCAGTTAAGGACAGCACAGTGAATCTGATGGATATGTTCAATTATCTCGCACTTTGCCGTCCGGAATCCCCATTCAATGCCACGTGGATATAGCCTACACTGGCTACTGTAACGTAAGTCATAGTCTACTTTGTTCTGCTAATCTGTCATTGTTTGTAAATTCATGTTCATTTAATTTAAAATGGTCAGCATAAAGGCTGGGAACAGTCACTTGCGCTAACGTGGAGAGCGAGGGGGGAGAGGGTGATGATGCTGACCGACCTGCACTTGCTTGTAGGCTACTGTAGCCTAGTCAGCTGGCGCATGCTGTTACATTATGTCTTTCAGTTGGCTGATAGAAATCAGTCTTTCCACACTCAATATCCTACGTAGTCTTTGTGTTTTATGCTTGTAAAAGTAGTAGGATTTTAATAGCGTCGTCCGCCGGTGGTCACTCACTTTTTTTTTGAAACCGTGGGCACCGTGCGGTTGCCCACTACCCCGTTCCGTGACATGCAAACCGTACGGTCTCGGTTTGCAACGCAAACCGTACCATGCCTACTACCCTCACCCGTTATCAATCGCGCATAAACCATGGCCTCTTGTGACTTATTGCTTAAGTCTTCATACATGTATTTACTTACTGTACATTTACAGCAGATATTTCACTAACTTTCTTACAGACCAACAGCCATTGTTATCGAAGCTGAAAACATCGATTGTCTCAAAGTACAAGAGAGTAGAAGAATATAATTCCCTACCAGGACAGGATGTCTTGCTGACTGATCGCTACACTCAGCTGTTGATCATTGAGAAACACAGACAGCAGGAGGAAAGAGAGAAGGAGATGCGTACCAGTGGAGCAGGGTTCTTTGGTGCCAGACAGAGGGAATATAAAAGTATTACTGTGGACCAGCTCTTTAAGCCTGATGGTCGTGGAGATGTTCCCCAAACAGTAATTCTCCAGGGCAACTCTGGACATGGCAAGTCCTTCACCGCTCAGAAGATCATGTTGGACTGGGCATCAGGAAGCCTCTACCAGGATCGCTTTGAGCTTGTTTTACACCTCGCCTGCAAGGAACTCGACCTGTACAAAGACGAAGAACAGAGTAGTGTCTTAGATCTTGTGAATGTTGAAAAGAAATTTACTCCACTGATCCAGAAGAAGCTGAAGGAATCACCAGAGAAGGTGCTTCTCCTTATTGATGGATTTGATGAACTTCAGGTTCCAGAAATCCGCAAGTCTTCTGTGAAAGACTCCCCCCCTCCAGCTTATGTTGAGGCCATTGTGGGCGCTCTGAGGGGAAGCATCCTATCTGAGTGCCACCTGCTGGTCACCACGAGGCCTACTGCTTTAGACAAACTGAACAAGCTCCTCAAATATCTGCCCTGTGCAGTGCGCTGCACTGAGATTATGGGCTTCTCTGAGGAGGGCGTACGTGATTACTTCAAGAGGTTCTGTAAAGATGAGAAGTTCTGGGAGAAGGCACTTGGCAGCGTGAAGAAAAATGAAACTCTCTACACCTCCTGCTTCATTCCAGTGATCTGCTGGATTGTCTGCAATGTATTTAGGGAGCACATGGTAAAGCACATAGAAGTAACTAATGCTTTGGAAACAACTACCTCCATATTTGTCCACTTTGTGTACATTCTTCTGAAGCACCACTGCCAGGGTTTGAAGCAGCCAGTGCCAGATCTGCTGAGGAGCCTTGGCCAGCTGGCAGAGAGTGGAATACAGAAGCAGCAGGTTCTGTTTGACAAGAAGAGTGTGGAAGGCACAGTCTCAGATCCCACTAGTGTTCCCTTCCTGTGTAAATTCCTGCTGAAGGAGACAGTGGGAACAAAGGAAATGTTCAGTTTCATGCATCTCAGCTTCCAGGAGTTCTTCACTGCACTACACTACACCCAAGACGAAGAGAGGGTAAAAGAGCTGCTTAATCCAATTGAGCAACAACAAGGCAGAACCCATCTCCTACCTGTCATTCAGTTCCTCTTTGGTCTTGCAAATGTGAAGGTGGTGCAAGATCTAAAGGACCTTGAGTTGACCACCAACATCTGTTTGGAAAAACATCTGAAAGAGTGGGTGGTTAAACTCATTGAAAAGAAAGATGGCAGAAAGATGCTCTTCACTCTCCACTGTCTGTATGAGCTCCATGATGAGGACTTTGTGAGGGAAGCCATGGCGGTGTGGGATGAGGTGAAGTTTGAGTCCATCCCCCTGACGAGGGCAGACTGCTGGGTGCTGCTGTACTGCCTGCAGTGCTGCCCCACCATACCCAGCCTGACGCTCTCACGGTGCAACATCACACCAGATAAACTGAGAATGCTGCAGCCTGCACTGAACAAATGTCAGGAGCTGGGGTGAGTGAATGGTGGCGTGTGCGTGTGCAGACGCGGAGTGGCCATCGGGAGATCGGGGACTTGTCCCAGTGGGCCGTGGCAGTGAAATGTTATATCGCTGCCTTATTATGTTTCTCAGCCAGCCCTAAAGATAAACATGTCCTATGACAGGGGCTGACTTACGACTTTCCACTACCTTCTATTGCAAATTTGTTGACTTGCCAGTATATATACCGTGTACCAGACGGCAATACCTCATTGTCAAACAGTAAATTGGCCACACCCCTTCTCTACTGATAATTTTCATTCACCATAGATAGTGGAATTTTAATAGATCTTACTAGATCACAACGTAGACAGACTTTTTGTAAGCTATAGCCTACACTTCTAAAAATCCCCACACTCAAAACTTTGTGCCCGTGCTCATCCTGTCTTCATTAAACGATATTTCAATAGGCCTACAAACTGTCAAAATGACAGTGGAGTGCACATTTTCATGGAACAGTAGCATGATGTAGCCTAACCTGCAACTACTTCTATGGTGAATGCTTTGGACTGTGATGATGGCTGTGTATTTCATCAAGGTGTAGGCTACAATTCTCCACTTCAGGTTGATATTTTGACAACACTGATGTCCACATGTAGTACGACTGTAGATTTCATGTTTTTTTTGTCTTTTTGGTTAGGGAACCATGTTGTTCGCGTTGTGGGGGTGGGGGGTGGGGGGCTGGTAAAAAGGGCCACCAAGGGGAATATTGTCCAAGGGGAATAGAACATCTGCAGGAGTCTGTTGCAGACATTAAATAAAAAATGATCTCAGCTTACTCAGAAAGTAGAGGCTACTCTGTCCTTTCTTGTAGACTGTGTGTGAATTTACTGACCAGTCCAGTTTACAATCCAGATGTACCCCCAGGTATTTGTGTAGGTGCAGACTGTCTCCACTGTGTGTGTGTGTGTGTGTGTGCGTGTGCACGTGCACGTGTGTGTGTTTTAGGGAGAGACTCGCTGATCGGTTGTGTGTGTGTGTGCATGCATGCGTGCGTACGTGTGTGTGCATGCATTCTTGTGTGCATGATGTGAATGTGACTTTAGGGAATCTGGCAGCTAATCTTAGTAATACAAGTCATTACTTTAATGTTGTTTTGTTTTATTATATCCCTCTTTAAAGGTTATGGGTGGATAAGATGTCAGATGCTGATGTTGATGATCTGGTCTCAGCTATGGGAGAAGGAAAGACACTCAGTGAACTGTTGTAAGAAATGCATCATTTGTACACTCACTATTTTCATAGATTAGCATCATTCATAACCATTGTACGGTGTGAGAAATGTGTCATTTGAGCACACACTCTTCATAGAGACAAATAATATTCTGTACCAATAGGATGGGCTGCATGTCTGTCTGTCAGCTTGTGGTCGTCTGTCTGCCCTCTAGCCATCTGTTCTTCCCTCCATCCCTTACTTCTGGCTGCTGTCTGTCTGTCTGTTTTGTTACCTTCCCTGTTATCAGGCTGTTGCACAATATGCCATATGCAGTTCATAAATTATGCTTTGTACACACACACACACACACACACACACACACTGTAAGACTAAGACTATTCTATGTCAATGTGTATCTACTGTATAGTGTGTTATAGTTAACTGTGAATATTCTGTGTTTCTATTGTGTTATCGGATGTGCAGTGTGTATCTACTGTATTGTGTGTTATAGTTAACTGTGTATATGTTGTGTTTCTATTGTGTGTTATAGTGTGGGGAACAGCAGCCTGTCAGATGAGAGTGTGCAGCAGATCCTCACTGCTGTCTCCAAGCAGAAGAGTGTGGGTGAAGTTATCCTCACTGTGAAGACCATCACCCTCACCACTGGTCAGAGACTTCTCCACTTCATGAAGAGCACACCTGCTGCAGAGTCAGTGTGGTAAGAAACACTTCATATGGCTCTTCTGACTGATAGGTGGCCCCCACCATAAAGCACCATAAAGCAACACTGTCAAATAAGTCTCCACTTTTCAATGCATTTCACTGTAAATATGAAATTAGGTTTTGATCATATTAAGCATGTGTATTAATGGGACAGGATATGACCACAGAAATGAATCCCTTACTGTCCTTAATTTCCTTCAGGGTCAGTAAAGTTACTCTACTCTCTACTACTCTACTACTCAGAGATGTACTCAGCTGTTTATCACACAAAGTGACCTGATACAAAACACCAAGCAGTATGGCATCACCAGATACCGGATCCACTGCTTAAGGTCCTGCCGGATCCGGATAGTCTGAAAAACCCTATTATCCTGCAGGATCCGGAACCGGATCTTGGATCCTGTACATCTATAATTTACACACGCGCGCGCGCACGCACACACACACACACCAGTGATGCGCGGGCTGACCCGAAATCAGCGGGCGCTTGCAGTTAACTGCGGTCGACCGCAGGCACGGGTTATGAAATATTATTTTTAATGAAATTCGGGTCGGGTGCGGTCGGTCAGGACCTTTGAAATGATGCCGAATTTTAAAGTAGGCTATAGCCAATAGGCTATAGTTTACTTTAGCAGACAGGGACATTTTTGCGAAATAGATCAAGGTTTATATGGCTGAATAACTCTGCAGGAGACTTAATGGCTCCTGCGTCGGCCGAATATCTTCTGCGCGCAACTGGTGCAGCAGGTGCAACCATTGAGTGCATTTTGAAGAACACAGAGGGTGCTCTCTAAACAGTACAGTGATGGATATAGCCTACATATTTTCTTATACAATTGTAATGGTTTCGCACTCATGTGTTGCTTACAGAGTTTGTTTTCATTTCCTGTGTCGTACCACGACTACGAGGCAATCCACTTGACGGCTGGCTCCGTCTGCTCACCAACCTACAGATTAATTTCCTCCACAGGTAGGGCTTCGAGTGGCTATGCCTACATTGTCGAAATATAATAGGCTACTAAAGCCTATAGCCTACATTACAATGTCCAAATTATTAGCCTATTCCCTTTGAATGCAGTGCTCATTTGAGTAATTTAGCCTACAGTGGAAGAACAATGCCCTCGCCACTTAAAAGAAATAATTAGGCTAATAAATAGCCTAAATAATAAAATAGGATTGTATGAAGAGCAAACTTGGTAGTCTGGGTAACAGACAAACATATTATTATCTTGAACTTCGGCTTTTTTTCGCACACCTCAGCTGGCAGGTGCGTCGGAGATGGCACCATGGGTTACTCAGCAATAGTTCAAAGAAACTCCCGCACACTGACCATTTCGCTGTTCTTTCTTTAATAAACGACGTTTCGGTACTAGACCTTCATCAGGCAATCCTGGATTAGACTAGACTAGACAATCCAGGAATGCCTGATGAATGTCTAGTACCGAAACGTCGTTTATTAAAGAAAGAACAGCGAAATGGTCAGTGTGCGGGAGTTTCTTTGAACTGAAACATATTGTGATCGAAATGCTCATATTAGAAAATAATAATTTGTGAGAAAATGTTATCTAGCCTATTCAACATAGACTAGGCTACTTTTTGTTGGACAGGGCATGTCGCGTTATGGCATCGTGAGTGCAACTGTCAATCAGTTGAGAAGGGCTCTGCAGCCTACGTGATCATGTATGGATCTTTACATTGCAGTCATCTAAGATTACGAAAGTTCACGCTTTGTGTGGGCTAAATGATCATTTGCGCTAGAAAGACAAGCGTTGCCTATAGTGGCACCAGACGGCGCAGGTTGCATTTGTGGTTTGTGCACACACATGTGACGCGATTATCTTTCCCAAACTCCCAAATTAACCGCTTGGTCTCTGGTGAAGGAGGGGGTGGCCTTGGCACCCTGTCCCTCAACTTCGGGATAGGAAAAAGCGAAACCAATTTCAGTTCAGGAAAAGGACAGAGCAGAGGAGTAGCCTACCAAACCAAAAGAAGACAAAGTGTAGGCTACATTGCCACTATGGGTGTTTTCATAGCCTACCTGTTCCCTATCAACCATTTAAGCGAACTTATACCTGCAGCTCAGCATTTTCTGTGATGTGAAGTGTATCCAGACCCCTCGGAAGTGAACCATGCTGAGACCTTTATTGACGTGATTGTGCTTTGCCAATGACGCTAGGGTGTTCATAAAGACGCACGGCTACTATTTTCAAAGGCGGGTCGGGAAGCGGGCCGGGTCAATATTTTTCATGAATATTTCTTGCGGGCAGGGCAAGCGGGCGGACTAGGGAAAAAAGCGATCGGGTGTGTCTTGTTTTTTTGTCGGCCCGCGCATCACAGGCACACACACGCACACACACACACACACACACACACACACACACACACACACACACACACACACACACACACACACACACACACACTACTTGGCTGGCCCTCATGTGCTATATATAGTAGTGCTGCTGTGCCTGTGCATTCACACACACACACACACACACACACACACACACACACACACACACACACACACACACACACACACACACACACACACACACACACACAGGCCCCCATGCCATTTCGTTCCACATATGCACATGTGAGATGCTGTTCTGCTCTGCTTCACCTGACTCCTTCCTCTCTTTTACAGTGTGCTGTTACCTGTGGATGCTGATGGAGATGGCAGTGTGTGTTCTGGTCTCCAGGTGACACGAGTGAAGGAAGATCTCCAGTATGTCACTTTCACCTCCTCATTAAGATTCACTTTGCACACTTCCCAAATAACAATTTTAAAATAACATGTTTAGCCACTTACTATGAGATACACTGTGTTGTGTGAGTGTTTAAATACAGTATATCACGAAAGTGAATACACCCCTCAGAGTTTTGCAGATTTTTGAGTATATCTTTTCATAGGAAAGCATTACAGAAATGTAACTTTGACACAATGATTAGTGACCTTTTAACAACATATTTAACCGCTTACATTTCTTGTTCACTCAGAAAAAAACAAAATACAGCCATTAATGTTTGAACATGTACTCACAAAAGTGAGTACACCCCAGATTAAAATCCGGTAGAGAAGGGGCTATGTTGGCTCGAATCGTCTCGAAATGAAACGAAATGAAAAGGGATGACAAGGGAGGTCATCAGTGTGCGTTTCAACCTTTCTTTGCATTGAACTTTTAAATTTTGAGTCTGCATCTGGCTTAAATAGATTGGTGTGAGATTTGAATGCAATCCTATGGAGAATATCATGATCTGCTTCAGTAGTCACAGTGCATGTTGACATGTATGTTTCTTTTAGGTGTATTTCAGATTGCCAATGTTGACAGCATTCATGCATCCCCAAACCATGTCAGTCCCACTGCCATGCTTGGATAGTGAGAGGATACACCTTTTTTGTAAAACTCACTTGTTTACCACCACACATGCTTGACACCATCTAAAGCAAATTTGTTTATATTGGTCTCAAGAGAGATGAACAGACCAAGGATATGGATCACTGGAACCATGTCGTGTGATCTGAAGAGACCAAGATAAACAAATTTGCCTTAGATGGTGTCAAGCATGTGTGGTGGTAAACAAGTGAGTTTTACAAAAAAGGTGTATCCTCTCACTAGCCAAGCATGGTAGTGGGACTGACATGGTTTGGGGATGCATGAATGCTGTCAACATTGGCAATCTGAAATATACCTAAAAGAAACATGCATGTCAACATGCACTGTGACTACTGAAGCAGATCATGATATTCTCCATAGGATTGCATTCAAATCTCACACCAATCTATTTAAGCCAGGTGCAGACTCAACATTTAAAAGTTCAATGCAAAGAAAGGTTGAAATGCACACTGATGACCTCCCTTGTCATCCCTTTTCATTTTGAGACGATTCGAGCCAACATAGCCCCTTCTCTACCGGATTTTAATCTGGGGTGTACTCACTTTTGTGAGTACATGTTCAAACATTAATGGCTGTATTTTGTTTTTTTCTGAGTGAACAAGAAATTTAAGCGGTTAAATATGTTGTTAAAAGGTCACTAATCATTGTGTCAAAGTTACATTTCTGTAATGCTTTCCTATGAAAAGATATACTCAAAAATCTGCAAAACTCTGAGGGGTGTATTCACTTTCGTGATATACTGTACATCATGTTAGACTCATTTCCTTCTCTGGCTTTCAGACTGATCGTTGGTAACTATGGAGATACTACATCCCCAGAGGCAGAGCCCTCAGGGTTGGGACTAGCTGTCACTCTCCCAGAGACCTCAGACACCCTGATGCTGCTGGAGGAACTCACCTGCAGGTTTCAACACCTGAGACATCTGGCGGGAAAGTAAGAAATACACACACACACACACACACACACACACACACACACACACACACACACACACACACACACACACACACACACACACTACTTGGCTGGCCCTCATGTATGTCGTAGTGCTACTGTGCCTGTGCATTTACACACACACACACACACACACACACACACACACACACACACACACACACACACACACACACACACACACACACACACACACACACACACACACACACACACACACACTACTTGGCTGGTGCTCATGTATGTAGTAGTGCTACTGTGCCTGTATATTTGTGTGAAACATCAAAAAGGAAAAGAAGAGAAACAGTATCTATGAGGCGTGTGTGTGTGTGTGTGTGTGTGTGTGTGTGTGTGTGTGTGTGTGTGTGTGTGTGTGTGTGTGTGTGTGTGTGTGTGTGTGTGTGTGTGTGTGTGTGTGTGTGTGTGTGTGTGTGTGTGTGTTTAACCTGCAGCAGTCCAGAGTATGATGAGCATGTGGATGGTCTGATGGCGTACCTGTCCTCTCTGCCTGATCTGAAGAGGGTGGAGCTGTGGGCAGCCTGCCTGACTAAGACCTGGGCCAGAAAAATGATCTACCTCATACAATCCCCTCATTTACAGAGAGTAGAGTAAGTAGCATAATGTCATGTCATGTAAATGTGTTACACAGTAAGTAGCATAATGTCATGTCATGTAAATGTGTTACACAGTAAGTAGCATAATGTCATGTCATGTAAATGTGTTACACAGTAAGTAGCATAATGTCATGTCATGTAAATGTGTTACACAGTAAGTAGCATAATGTCATGTCATGTTCAGGTGTGTGTGTGTGTGTGTGTGTGTGTGTGTGTGTGTGTGTGTGTGTGTGTGTGTGTGTGTGTGTGTGTGTGTGTGTGTGTGTGTGTGTGTGTGTGTGTGATGTAAATGTGTTACACAGTATCTTATACTGTAAATATATACTACAGTATAGTATAAAGTACCACAATATTGCAAAGTGTGTGACACACACACACACACACACCTACCTGAACTGACCCCTATTTTGACCTTGAAGGGGCCTCATGTCAGGCCTTGTGTGCAGATGTTCTGCTACACACACACACACACACACACAATACTGCTTTACTATATATTTACATTTATAGCTACTGTACAACACATTTACATGACACGAGAGAGAGAGAGAGAGAGAGAGAGAGAGAGAGAGAGAGAGAGAGAGAGAGAGAGAGAGAGAGAGAGAGAGAGAGAGAGAGAGAGAGAGAGAGAGAGAGAGAGAGAGAGAGAGAGAGAGAGAGAGAGAGAGAGAGAGAGAATGATGTTTCCAGAGTGTGTCCTCAGAGGTTTTTATCTGCTAGGTTTAAGGCTGCCATATATCATGTGAAGGAGGGACCTCAAGATGGTCTGCTCCTGGAGGAGGGAATCCACCTACTGCAGGAGGCACAGATACCCCCAGGACGCATCATCAGACTTACAGGGTAATTCTACTCAGCTGTTCAATACTGAAGTCTTTATCACTCTACAGGAGTTCAATGTTCTTTACGTTATTCTGACATATACAGTATGACTGGGGCATGGAAGCATCCCCTTTGACAGCACTGAACACTTTGTAGAGAGTTACTTGTGCACAATCCCTGGTGCTGAACAAAAAGATTACGTATTTTTGGAAAAAAGGTTCGCACACTTTGGATTTTTTCTTCTTGAAGTTATTTTTTCTTCTTTTAATTATCCATTCATTGGCAATGACGTTTCGACCTCTCGGTCTTCCTCAGATTCACTAAGAAACACAGGCTTGACACATTATCTACAACACCTGTCTGAAGGGGTGGAGTCAACTTTAACCCTTACAGGTCCAGGGTGTAAACCTGTGGAGTGACTAGAGCCAAATGAATTACAAAATATCAGAAAACAAAACATAAAAACATAAGCAGTTGGAGAGAAATCTTTTCAAGTGAATCCTACAAATGCATTTATATGCATTCTTGCAAAAGAAGAAAAAATAACTTCAAGAAGAAAAAATCCAAAGTGTGCGAACCTTTTTTCCAAAAGAAGCACTGAACACTTTGTCATCACATCAGTATTGATGATCAGATTTAGTATCGATGACCTAGGTCACTGGAAGTAAAGACTGTGTGTGTGTGTGTGTGTGTGTGTGTGTGTGTGTGTGTGTGTGTGTGTGTGTGTGTGTGTGTGTGTGTGTGTGTGTGTGTGTGTGTGTGTGTGTGTGTGTGTGTGTGTGTGTGTGTGTGTGTGTTATTCCATGATGCTTGTATTGGTATTGTCCCTCTCAGGTTGCGGTGCAGGAAGACTGAGGATCCGTGTAGGAGATGGAGGGACAGGAAGCTCAGCTGTAATGAAGAGGTGGAGATGAACATTCCAGAAGAAGAGGAAGTGATGGCAAAAAGAAGAAGACATGTGTTGTAATGTAGCTCTGACTTCAGCAAGGGACTGCAGTGTGTGTGTGTGTGTGTGTGTGTGTGTGTGTGTGTAATGTATGTGTCAGGACAATGTTATGAACATCTCGCGATGTGTAGTTTGACTGTTTGCAATCGTATGGGTGCACACATTTTGATCGCGACATGACAAACATTTTGCACACGCTAAGCGCCTCCACATAGTCACACACGCCATACACCTCGCACAGCGACACCAAACACAAACACAGTGTTGTCCACGAAATACTGAATTGTTTTAAAAGCATACCACCTCCTAAATGCATTGCATTCACTGTTAAAGCCGACTGTCTTCCACCAAGGGTTTCTGTAGGCAGGGGTCCCCAATCTTTTTCAACTTGGGGCCCACTTGAAATTTTCACAGAGGTTCGAGTCCCACCTCGGACCCAATAAACAATAAAACCCATATCAAATCCAAATAAATCAATTGCAACTCACAGAAAAGTATGATATTGATTTTTCAAGTCAAGTAGGTTTTATTGTCAATTTCTTTACATGCACTGGTCATACAAAGAATTTGAAATTACATTTCTTGCTTTCCCATTCAGACATAGACTAATCTAGGTAAGGACATAGACAGTATTGACATAGACAGTACTTATACATGGACATAAGACAGTATGGACATAGACAGTGCTCATACAGACATTTAAAGTGCAAGACTGGACAACAGAAGACTTGTAGAGGACATACATTAGGAGGAGGTAATTGTTGTGCTTTTCCTAAAAGTCCTTTATGGCGTTCTGACAGTAATAGTAGCATTTTGAAGAAAAATAAATATTAAAAGATTTTTAGAAAATGATTTCAAGGCCCACTTGGAATACCTTCAGGGCCCTCCATTGGGCCGCGGCCCACAGTTTGAGAATCCCTGCTGTAGGGAGTTAAACTGACCTGCTGTGTAGCAGCTCCTGTGGGTCTGGGGAGAGAAGCCGAGCGCATGTTTCTCTGCCCATATATGGACGGGCACGTTCGCTCATCGGTAGCCGAGCGCATGTTTCTCTGCCCATATATGGACGGGCACGTTCGCTCATCGGTAGCCGAGCGCATGTTTCTCTGCCCATATATGGACGGGCACGTTCGCTCATCGGTAGCCGAGCGCATGTTTCTCTGCATATATGGACGGGCACGTTCGCTCATTGGTAGCGCAACACGCTCCAAAACCAATTATCTTTATTGTTGCTTTTTGTTGCTTTATTTCTTTATGTATTCATTTGTTATCATTTGTGTTAAAGGCCTGATATAGTTATTACATCTTTGGTACCGTTTTATATCTAGTTTAGGCTATTTCTGTTCTATTTGTAAATCCCCCCTGGCTTACGTTGTGTAATGGATTAGTCCAGTGGCCAAGGGCGGGAAAACTTTTGGTTAAAAGGTCTGACCAGAGAGTGTTTATGGGTAGTACGAGAGAGTAATCTCGCGACTTTTCCGGGTGGTACTGTCCACTAAGTGGCGCCATCCAGACAGCGCAGAGGAGCGCCAAGGAGCGCAGAGGCTGTTGAAATGAATGGGGTCCCATGGAGCTCAACCACGATGCTGCCATTGCTTTGGGAGAAAATTGGTATCATCGTTTCAATTTATTTTTCCAAAAGGCAGGATAGATTATCCTTTCAAACCGCACTTAGTTTGAATGTTTAAACTCGCTGGATCTGTGTAAAATACGACTTTATTGCCAATATGACGTCACGAGTGGCTTCACACACTGCGTTTGGATATGTCGGCCGGCTGCATTGCTGTGATCACGACGGCCGTAAAGCAATTTTGTTAGCAAGATGCTAGCGGAGCCTGACTCATAAATGCCAAAGCTGTAGGAAATCTGAAGGACATAACTCCCAGGTTATTTTACATTTCATTGAAATCCACATTGGTTTCTCAGAACCTACAGTAATATTGTCAAGTTTCAGCCGACAGCGAGCACAATGTCAAGTTATTAGCGCCAGCCTTATGAGCTCTGCTGTCTCGACAGCGCTCCCTAGGTGAACTGCAGGCACGGGTTGGAGGGCGAGATTCAACACTGTATGTAAACCCACTGTGGTCTGACTTTTCATTTGTTCGGGAAGGTCGGTAGGTGAAGGTCACCTGTGATTATTGTCTTGCTATGCCAAAGCACTTGTTCTCTGCTGAAGAGATATTTTCATTTTGACCTTTTCGTTATTATTTTTGTATATATTATTTTTGTAAATATTTTTCTTTTTGCAATACTTACCTTATTGGAATTTTTGGACACTTGTAAATATTCACTGCTGGTGTGGAAAAATAAAAACACAAGTCGACAGTTTTTGCCTGTTGAGGCATTTTTGGTGCCATTTCAAGACCCCTCGACACTCTACCTTTCACATTTTGTTATTAAATTTTGTATCAATAAAGAAAAGATTTTTATTCTTCTACAAGGAAGACGCGTGTCTGTGTAGTCAATGTGAACCTGTGTTGCATTACTTTAAGAATTCACTCGGCCACGTGTGTGTGTGTGTGTGTGTGTGTGTGTGTGTGTGTGTGTGTGTGTGTGTGTGTGTGTGTGTGTGTGTGTGTGTGTGTGTGTGTGTGTGTGTGTGTGTGTGTGTGTGTGTGTGTGAGTGTGAGTGTGCGTGTGCCTGTGTGCGCACTCTGCCACCACACACACACACACACACACACACACACACACACACACACGCGCACACGCACACGCACACGCACACGCACACACACACACACACACACACATTCAATGTAATGAGCTGTCCTGATGAAATGAACTTGATCACTTCAGTTGTGCTAATAATGAATGTGAATGACAGAGTGGTCAGGTCAGGTGTAGAGGGTGTTGTGGGAGTGCAGTAGAACGCAGTGCATACATGTCACCACCAGGTGGGGCTGTTTCACCACAATTCTCTGTTCAACAAAATGTATTTAAAATGTTACGTTCGGCCCTGCCGTGGCCAACCGGAAGGGCACTCGTCTGCCATGCGGCTGACCCGGGTTTGATTCCCAGCCCGGGTCCTTTGCCGACCCCGACCCGTCTCTCTCCCAATTCGCTTCCTGTCCACCTCTCAC
>NC_085877.1:49944098-49951598 GCF_034702125.1 Engraulis encrasicolus
GTGTGTGTGTGTGTGTATGTGTTTAGTGCAGGTAGAAGGTGCGGTGTGCGTCTTGTGTGTGTGTTCGTGTGTCTGTGTGTGTGTGTGTGTGTGTGTGTGTGTGTGTGTGTGTGTGTGTGTGTGTGTGTGTGCCAGTGTGTGTATGTTGGGTTTAGTGCAGAAAGTGCAGTGTGCTTGTGTGTGTGTGTGTGTGTGTGTTTGTGTGTGGTGTGTGTGTGTGTGTGTGTGTGTGTGTGTGTGTGTGTGTGCATGTTTTGAGTTAGTGCAGGTTGAAAGTTCAGTCACAAGTATAGTAGTGCAGGTGGAATGTTCAGTCGCAGATATGGTGGTGGGGGATGGGGAGGGGGGGTTGTCAGTGGCCTTGCTGGCTAGAGGCTGACAGTGGGGGGGGGGGTTGTCAGTGGCCTTGCTGGCTAGAGGCTGACAGTGGAGGGAGAGTGGGTTGAGTGTTCAGCATCTTGATCGCTTGGTGCATTGTGCTGCTCGCCAGCCGGGTGGTACGGGAACGGAGGCGCCTGTACCTCTTTCCAGAGGGCAGGAGGCTGAACAGTTTGTGTGCAGGGTGGCTTGTGTCTTTGATGATCATCAGTGCTTTCCGGGTGAGGCGTGTGGTGTAAATGTCCTGCAGGGAGGGGAGTGGTACTCCAATGATCTTCTTCGCTGTGTTCACAACACGCTGGAGTGTCTTCCTGTTTTTCTCCGTGCAGCTTCCTCCCCACACTGTGATGCAGTTGGACACGACGCTCTCTATGGTTCCTCTGTAGAATGTTGTCATGATGGAGGGTGTAGCACTTGCCTTCTTTAGTTTGCGCAGGAAGTAGAGACGCTGATGGGCCTTCTTCGCCAGTGATGTAGTGTTGGTGGTCCAAGAGAGGTCGTCGCTGATGTGCACTCCAAGGAACTTGGTGCTGCTCACTCTCTCCACAGCATCGCCGTCGATGGTCAGTGGTGGCAGTTGTTTTATGGACCCTTTGGAAGTTGACAACAATCTCCTTGGTCTTGTTGACATTCAGCAGGAGGTTGTTGTCTTTGCACCATCTGGCCAGCAGGTCTACTTCTTCTCTGTAGTGAGTCTCATCGCCCTTGGTGATGAGGCCCACCAGTGTTGTATCATCCGCAAACTTCACTAGATGGTTAGTGCTGTGGGTCGTTGTGCAGTCGTGTGTCAGCAGCGTGAACAGCAGGGGGCTGAGAACACAGCCTTGCGGAGCCCCCGTGCTCAGGGTCAGGGTGCTCGAGGTGTTGTTCCCTACCCGTACTGCTTGTGGTCTTTGCATCAGGAAGTCCAGCAGCCAGTTGCAGAGGGAGGTGCTGAAACCTAGTTTGTCCAGTTTTCTGATGAGTTGTTGTGGTATTATGGTATTGAATGCTGAACTGAAGTCAATGAACAGCATTCTCACATATGAGTCTTTATTGTCCAAGTGGGTGAGGGCTGGATGGAGGGCAGAGCAAATTGCATCCTCCGTGGATCGCTTGGCTCGGTATGCGAACTGGTAGGGGTCTAGGGTGGGGGGTAGGGTGGCTTTGATGTGTGACAGGACTAGCCGTTCGAAGCACTTCATGATTATGGGCGTCAGTGCTACAGGACGGTAGTCATTGAAGCATGATGGTGATGATTTCTTCGGCACAGGTATGATGGTAGCAGCTTTGAAAAGTGATGGGATGACTGCTTGCTCCAGAGAGATGTTAAAGATGTCTGTGAGACATGTCTGTGATGAGAGCGATCACTAGCCTATTTAGCTACAGTACATGGGCTACAGGAAAGCCCAACTGGGAAACACCAACTCCCATTGCCATTGTGACACATCACACAAGTGGACACAACGAAATTGCATTTATGCCTCACTCACCCTTGCATACAAGGGGGCAGCCCCCAGTGGTGCCCGAAAGAGAGCAGTGCGGCGGGACAGTGCCATGCTCTGTGTACCTCAGTCATGGAGGAGGATGGGGGAGAGCACTGGATAATTCCCCCCCCCAAACCAACCTGGCGAGTCGGGAGTCGAACCGGCAACCTCTGGCGTATAAGTCTGACGGCCTGACCACTTACCCATGACAGGCCTCGGTAGTAGCACAGTGCACACCGTAGGATACTTTATGGGCTATTTACTAACGTGCAGTACATGGGCACAGGCTTACTTACTTAGTATAGTTATCTACTATAGGCCTACACTAGTAGACTATTAGTTATGGAAGCTTAGCTGTGGCCTATGATCCTGTTACCTATAATAACTAGGGATGCAAATTGTTGATTAATTCATTCATCATTATTCGATAGCCTTATCGATCGACTTACGATTAATTACGATAAGCGGCGTTTTCCCCCGAAAATCTCAATGTTTCTCGAAAAAAACTACCAAATCTTAAAAAATGTAATTAAATATTGAGATAAAATACCCCATTTAGATTAATTCTATTTCAATTCTTTAATCCAAAGGTGATTTAAATATTCCCACTATTCACACCCCTCTTCACACACACTCTGAGAAATGGGGAAGGGCCGGCAAAGGACCCGGGCCAGGAATCGAACCCGGGTCAGCCGCATGGTAGACTTGATGTCGGTGTCGTAAGCATGTCATTACAGTGTCATGATAGTGTCATGGCACATGTGTCGTAAACATTATGTCCATGTCATAAACATTTTATGACTGTTGGCCTGAAGTGACATTCGGTTATGGCAAAAACCTTGGGCTGTCTTCGCCACAACCGAATGGCTCTGAAGGCCAACAGTCATGAAATGTTTATGAGTGAAAGTGAAACTCCAACTCTCATTGTCATTGTGACACAGCACTCTACAGCACACAAGTGAACACTGCACACTGCATTTATGCCTTGCCTGTGCAAAGGGGGCAGCCCTCAATGGCGCCCCAAGGGAGCAGTGCGGCATGACAGTACCATGCTCAGGGTACCTCAGTCATGGAGGAGGATGGGGGAGAGCACTGGTTGATTACTCCCCCCACCAACCTGGCGGGTCGGGAGCCGAACAGGCAACCTTTGGGATACAAGTCTGACCATAGACATAGATTAACCTAGACTGGCAATGGGCCTCGAAATTTTCGGATTTCTCAGCAGTCAGACCAAAGCAGACCGCCATCGTGGCACTGCAACGGCCGCTTGCAAAGGGCTTTCACTCCATGCAGTGATTGGGGTTGTGAAAGACTGACTGAAAAGCCTAGGCAAGAGATGCACCAGACCCTGATTTTTAGGTAACATGCCACTACTTAATATCCTGCCGGACCCGGATCCTGTGAAAAACCCTATTATCCTGCCGGATACGGAACCGGAACCGGATCCGGATCCGGTGCATCTCTAGTATGAACTCCTATGGCTCACAGCTCTGATAATCTTCACTAGGAGGAGCTATGTCTGTGGGAGGAGCCGAAGGGGCGAGAAAATCACAAAGATGTCTGCGCCCAGTCAATCCGAAATTCTGCTGGTGCCTGGAACCGCCCATTGCCAGTCTAGGTTAGTCTACGGCTCAATTCGAAACGGGAGGCAGTGACTCGATGACTCGCCTCCGACATGAACAGGTCTCTGATCAGACAGGTGAAGTTAGCTGATGAGGCGGTCGTTTCGAACGGCACTAACTAGTGCGCTGCCCTGCGCATTTGATCTTACGGCGATTCCATGGCGGGAGTTACGTTCATCACGCTTAGCTGAACGGTGAATGACCACCAGACGGCGGAATCGTAAAATAGGCTATAAATAGATCTAGCGACGGCATATTTAGATACTACAATGTTGATTTATCGCTTCAATTCTCAACATCTGTGTACATAAGTGTCAGAATAAAGAACATTATAAGGTGGTAGCTTGGGTAGTAGCCATGTTTGTTTTTCAGGTTTCCGGTTGAGAGGGAGGTGGCGCACAGCATTTTGGGTACAAAGGCAGCGAAGTCAGCATCTGATGGTGCCCTCAAATATCACCGTTACGCCCACAAATGCAGTCAACTGCCAAGGGAGGAAATAAAGCAATTTTTCGTTTCGATCCACACTTCATGACTCGATGTCCAGTTAGCTCACTGGAAGGACAGCTGCCTTCCCTGTTTCGAACGGACCCTACGTCTATGTGTCTGACGCCCCGACCGCTTTCCCATGACTGCCTATGTTGCAACTTGGAAGGAAACTGACATGTCTTTTTTTACTTGTAGTTTTGACACCTCAGCACCTCAGATGAACAAGACACACACACACACACACACACACATATACACAAGCACACATGGGTGGACACACACACACACACGCACACACACCCACACCCACACACATACACACACACACACACACATATACACACGGATGGACACACACATACTGTACACATGGACACACATAGGTACGGACACACGGACACGCATACGTAAGGACTACGGACACACACACACTCACACTCACACACACACACACACACACACACACACACACACACACACACACACACACACACACACACAGAGTGGAGTCCAGACTGTTGAGAGCAGTGCATTATGGGCCATGCAGCGTGTGTGTGTGTGTGTGTGTGTGTGTGTGTGTGTGTGTGTGTGTGTGTGTGTGTGTGTGTGTGTGTGTGTGTGTGTGTGGATAGTGAGTGAATTCCAGTATGCAGGCTCCCTTCCTCCACTTGTGCTTGTGGCCTCGCGTTCTGCTGATGCCCCGCCTCCGTGGAGGAAACAATACGTTTCCCCCGCTGTCAGCCGAGTAGCCACTACAAGTTTTGGGGGATGTAGCGAAGGGGAGTAGAGTTGCCCAGCTGGGACTCGAACCCAGACCTTTTGGGGTAGTGAACTGGGGCTCTGACCGTCGTTGGAGTGACAGTCAGAACACGCTCACAACCCCAGTGTTGGTCCCTCCATCAGAGCGGACTGTTCTTCATTCACCATCCAGCTTGCAAATGATAAGATGACTTAACAATTGAACCTTTCGCGAGATATTGAAGTACAATTCTGTTGTCAGTGATGTCATCACAACGTATTACTTCCTGGTACGAGGCCACAAGCACAAGTGGAGGAGGCAAGGTCGCATATTGGAACACAGCCATTGTAGAGTGTAGAGGACTGGCCCGGGGTCGCTAGGCAGCCGTATCCATGGGAGACGCAGCACGGGCGTATCCATGGTGATTGTTTGAGTCCACTGTAGCGTAACCCACTGTTGGAGCAACACACACACACACACACTCCCCCCCCCCCCCCCTTAAGGGCCCTACAGACATGTCGCTACTAGTTACTCGCTCAGCGAATGAACTCAATAGAATATCTATGTGTTCCAGCGAGACTAGCAGGCGAGTACTGTATAAGCTATGCGATGTGGGCGGATCCCGAGTTGAAAATATTTTATCTTCGAGCGAGGCCGAGTAAGCGAGTAACCAATTGGAATGCAGAGTTCGGTCCTTCTCGCCTGTTCATTGGCAGTTAAAGCCGCCGGAACTTTCAGCGAACGTTCCATGAGAGAGTCAGTGTTGCCAGATTGGGCTGTTTCCCGCCCAATTGGGCTGCTTAGGATGGCCGTGTGCGGGTAAAAATGGCATTTGGCAGAAAAACCCGCCCAATTTTTGCCATAGAAATCAATAGAATTGAGCAGGATTTTGTGCTTCTAGACGGGTTTTGAACATTTTTTGGGCTGGAAATCATCAGCCTCATCTGGCAACCCTGGAGCGAGAAAATAGTAAATAGCAGCGATGTGTACGTAGCTTTATTTCTCTCTCTGTCTCCCTCTCTCCTCTCCTCTCTGGTAGAGTGTGTGTGTGTGTTTGGGTGGGTGCTCTGATCAGATCTGTCTCTCTCCTCGTCTGTGTGTATGTGTGTGTGTGTGTGTGTGTGTGTGTGTGTGTGCGCGCGCGCGTGCGCGCCACTGATGGCAGGGTCATGTGACGATGTGACATGTCCGAGCTGAGTAGGGCAACACACACGCACGCACACACACACACACACACACACACACACACACACACACACACACACACACACACACACACACACACACACACACACACACACACACACACACACACACACACGCTCTCCCCTCTCCTCTCTCTCTCTCTCTCTCTCTCTCTTTTCCTCCTCCCTCTCACCCCCCACAGTCTCTGTGACCCAGATGTAATGTGTGTCTGTGTGTAAATGGGAGTGTGTGTGTATGTTCCCTGTGTATGAGTGTGTGTGTGTGTGTGTATATGTGTTCCCTGTGTATGAGTCAATGTTGTGTGAACTGTACACATGCACGCACATACACTCACACACACTTTTTTGTGTGTGCCGTTGCGTGTGTGTGCTGATTAAGTGTCTCTGTGTGTGGGTGGTTGACGTTTAAGGGCGTAACGCAAAAAAAAAAAAAGTTTTTCAAATTCCTGAAAAAAATGATGGATAAAAATTGGAAAAAAATAGAAAAAAATAAAGCACTTAGTGGTCTGTGGAATTTCACCTTATTTTTGCCATTTTTGGGAAAATGTGTCCTGCATCAACACATAGCATAGGCATGTCACACCGCAGGAAAATGGAGTCACACCACAGGGAATTCACTGCATTATGGCCATTTTAATCCTTTTGTATACATGACTGACATCTGAGCTCATGCTAACTTGATAATGATATTGTGTTTAATCTTAATATGTGTTTTCATTTATAAAAACACTTTTTTCCTCCTATAAGAGCAGTCACACCACAGGACACCATAAAATGAACCTAAGCATTGCGTGACAGAAAGATTGCAATATGAAGACATATTAAGAGGTTAAGAGTCACCTTAAACTTCCACAGCACTCTCCAATAACTGAGGTACTGACTGGTTAGGAGCCAGTCTTTAAGACCCTTGTAGTTGGCCTTGCAGCTGCCCATTCACAAACATTGACATACATGTCACCCCACAGGACGCAACTTGTGTTACGAAATTGAACTTGTAGTTAATATTACTGTCTTGAGTTTTTTCCACATTCACATATCTTAATCTAAAGTTAAGATTTATGCAATCATGCCAAATGCTTCATACATTATTCGGAATGTTGTTGGTAAATTTATATATATTATTATATATTGTTTCATTAATGTTACAGTCACACCGCAGGAAATTTGACATATAAACCTTTACATAAATCTTAACAAAAATGTTTCTTCTCATCTAAGACTAATATGAAACATAATGTACCACATCTTCTATCATTGACATTTGTTTTTTAAAGGAAAATAACAGTTTTGTAGGTTTTTAACCAATGTTACGTGTGTGTGTGTGTGCTGATTAAGTGTCAGTGTGTGTGTGTGTGTGTGTGTGTGTGTGTGTGTGTGTGTGTGTGTGTGTGTGTGTGTGCTGATTAAGTGTCAGTGTGTGTGTGTGTGTGTGTGTGTGTGTGTGTGTGTGTGTGTGTGTGTGTGTGTGTGTGTGTGTGTGTGTGTGCGTGCGTGTGTGTGTGTGTGTGTGTGCTGATTAACAGTGTCAGTGATGACTGGACAGGATGTGGTTTCGCATTCCACATCAATTTCACTTCCCACCAGCGACACAAAGGGATACAGTG
>NC_085877.1:49966598-49969098 GCF_034702125.1 Engraulis encrasicolus
CTCTCTCTCTCCCTCCCTCCCTCCCTCTCTCTTTCTTTCTTTCTTTCTTTCTTTCTTTCTTTCTTTCTTTCTTTCTCTCTCTCTCTCCCTCTCTCTCCCTCTCCTGCTCTATCTTTCTCTCTCTCGCGCTCTCCCTATCCCTCCCTCTCTATCTCTCTCTCTCCCTCCCTCCCTCTCCTTCTCTCTCTCTCTCTCTCTCTCTCTCTCTCTCTCTCTCTCTCTCTCTCTCTGTCTGTCTGTCTGTCTCTCTCTCTCTCTCTCTCTCTCTCTCTCTCTCTCTCTCTCTCACACACACACACACGTTCCAGTACCCACATGGTTCCTTCCTGCTGGCTGTGTTTGTTATTGTCCACAGCAGCCTTCGGAACAGCAGGGGAGTTCCATAGAACACTCGCACGGTCATCCCCATGACGATAGGTGCAGGGGCTTTATGATGTCATAATGGAGGGCTTTATGATGTCATCATAGAGGATGCTATTACATCACATTACTTACATCAGTGTTTCTCAACAGGGGTGCCCCGCGGAAACGTGGCTGATAAATAAATTATGTAATATGATGCATATTTGTCTAAATTGATTAGTTAATGCTAGTCAGTGGAATCTTTCATCTGCCATTTACGCACAATAAAGTAAATACAGGTCACCCCAGTCAGCTGCAACTTTGAACGTGGGTCGTGTGACGTCTCCAAATGTGTTACTTTTCTAAGCTTGTGTGGTATCGGATGCGATGCCATGTTACGGCTTGTTGGTTTGTGGTGCCTTGACATTTTTCATGAATTGAAAGGGTGCCTCGCCTAAATAAAAGTTGAGAAACACTGCTCTACATTACATTACACTCGGCATTACACACTTGGCTGACATTTTCATCCAAAGGGACTTACAGTTATTTTGGTACAGGGTATTGGTTACAGTCCCTGGAGCAGTGTGGGGTTAGGTGCCTTGGTACAGGGTATTGGTTACAGTCCCTGGAGCAGTGTGGGGTTAGGTGCCTTGGTACAGGGTATTGGTTACAGTCCCTGGAGTAGTGTGGGGTTAGGTGCCTTGGTACAGGGTATTGGTTACAGTCCATGGAGCAGTGTGGGGTTAGGTGCCTTGGTACAGGGTATTGGATACAGTCCCTGGAGCCGTGTGGGGTTAGGTGCCTTGGTACAGGGTATTGGTTACAGTCCCTGGAGCAGTGTGGGGTTAGGTGCCTTGCTTAAGGCCACTTCAGCTGAGGGTGGAGGTGTAGGGAGAGTTAAGGGTGGGATTCGAACCTGTAACCCTCTGATCTACAATCCATTAGGTGACGTGACATCAGGCCTCAGCTGATTTTGCATGTTGGGATCTGAACCGTATGAAAATGGTTGGATCTAATTCCACTAACATTTGTGTATGGCTGTAATATACATTATTACCCATCTACCTACAGCGCCGCCAGTTAGTATTGGCATCCCTTAATTTTATTTACAAATTGTGCAATATATCCAGAAATAAATGGAAATATACACAACTTTTACCATCAGGATCTTTTAATTGAACATTATAAGATATTTGGAATTGCCAAGTATTTATTTCCAAGTGCATTTTGTAATTTCAAGCAAAAACATTTAAAAGGGCATGTCCAGGAATATTGGCACCCCTCCTTCAAGGGTTAATTGCACACTATTAGACAGCAATGGCAGCCTCTGAAGGTTTTGGTTTTCATCAATGACTGTGTTCTTTCATTTTTACAACCAATCCACTGTGCATTTGGTTGTGTTCTTTGGGTTTTTGTCTTTCTGGAGTGCACATGATGTTCAACTCAAACCAAGTGTTCTTGCCATGGTTACACATATTACTGTAAATGATGATACCTGTCATGTCATGATGCCTGTCATGATACCTATGATACGGTCAAATCCTCCAATACCTGATGCAACAATGGGGTGACATAATATTATGGATCGGACACCATGCTTGCTTTTTGGTAGGGTGTCCTTTTCCTTAAAGACTTTCTTGCAGAGTATGCAAACATGCTGTTTGTGTGAGTCACTGAAAAACTGTGCTATTGCTTCATCTGACCTTAAAACATTCTTAAAAGGGCTGTGCTAAGCCTGTATTTTTTCATACAGCCGTCAGGTGTTCCCTGTTATGACTTTTATTAAGCAATGTGGTCTGCCTTGCTCTCCAACCAAAAGGCACTACTTTGTGTAGTGTTTAACACGGGGTGCTTATTGAAAAAAACTACCCAGAACAGTTCAAAGTTGACCGTCAGGTCTGTAGATGTTAGTCCCTGTGTTTTTTCATTATTTGCACCGACTTCCAAAGACTTTTATCATAATATCTTCCTCTACCCCCCACATCCAAGGATGTTCTTTACAGCTCCATGTTTGGCAGATTTCTGAATAACACAACACAGTGTTGAAAATGGTTTACCAAGGTCTTTTGAGATTACCTTTTATTATTTGGAGGTCTTGTTTTTGTAAATAACAGTATTTGTGGTGTCCTCGGGCAGCTCCTCTGTCTTCAGATTGGTG
>NC_085877.1:49979098-49986598 GCF_034702125.1 Engraulis encrasicolus
CGTGACCGATTTGACTAGCTTGTCCATACACTATGAGACAAAGACTAACCATTCTGCTGGCACTGGCACGTTCATTGACACAAAAACTTGCTTTAGAAAGACAAACTAAGAGCAGGAGACTTGGTTTTGCAGGTCATCCACGGTGTTTTGCCATTTGTTAAAGCTGTTTTGAAAATTAATATTATGTTTCGCAAATTGCGAGAGAGATTTGAGAAATGTACAAAACCAATAGAGAAAAACTATAGGACTAGTAAACTTATTTTTTCTAGTACGGTCCAAGTACAGTCATTTTTGCAGCTAAATATGCCTATTTCTGGAAATTCAAAATGGCCGACCATGGGGAAGATCCCCCTTTTCATGTTTGAAAAGTGCAATTTTCCCAGTCATAATGAATACTTCGAATTTGATGGTGGTGGTAAGTGTTCATGAAAAAAGTAACATTAGTGAATGGGTAGCATGAATTCTGGAAATAAACAACTGGAATTCTTACACAGTGTCCCTTTAATGGTGTTCAGTGTCGTGGGTCAGAAACAAGCTCTTCCTGATGTTGCTACTTTGCAGACTGACTGCATGCTGCCGAAACACCTCCTGGATGGGAGGTGAAATTGTCATGACTTATGAGTTTGGTTTACACTGTAGGCTAAACTTGATTTACACTTTGGCTAGAGTAACGGCATTAATGCAAAAGAAGTGTAACTTGTTCCAGGTCATGCTAAGATTGTCTACCTTAACTGACAGAATATGTTTTCTGCATTGGTCTATCCCAACTCACAGAATGTCTTTTTGCACAATTACATTATAATTTATAATATTTATTATATTTTTTACATTTTTTATCTTTACTATTTTATTTTCCCCTCCCTGACTATTCCTGTTATATGTGTCTTGAAATGTCCATGTGGGCTTTTGTGTATTTGTGTAGGCCTATTTATGTAAGCTACTGGATACCTGAATTTCCCCCTGGGGATCAATAAAGTTACTCTACTCTACTCTACTCATGCCTAGATATAGTAATATTGTAGTGTAAAACAGGGTTTCCCCCCAGCCACTTTGACAAGAAACACCTAACCACCTTGACTAGGGGTCTTGAAAATAATAATAATAAAAAAAAATAATAATTGTATTTGTATAGCACTGTGTCATACAAGGCATGTAACTCAAAGTGCTTAACAAATGGGAAAAAAACAAAAAAAACAAAAAAAAAACATAATGTTACCTTTTGGGAAAGAATTCTTCAACTGGAATGCAGGATGTTTATTAAGCGCCATCTGGTGTCTGGATATGGAACTGCAGCGCCTTGGCTCAAAGCTGTGGGCCTTCTGTATACATTACATGTACTCTTAATATTTCACTTATGAGCTAATACACTCAACAGAGAAGACAGAGAGCAAAAGAAAAAGATAAGCAAGTGTGTCTGTGTGTATACACATAAGAACGCACATAGGACAATAACTCACTACATTGCCAAGACTTACAGTGAGTCCAATAAGTATTTGATCCCTTGCTGATTTTGTTGGTTTGCCTACTAACAAAGACATGATCAGTCAATAAATAATATGATAATATCTATTCTAATATGGAGAGACAGAATATCAAAAAGAAATCTAGAAATTGACTTCAGAGAATATATATTAATGTATTTCCATTTCATCAAGCAAAATAAGTATTTGATCCCCTGCCAACTGATTACAGTTCTGGGCCCACAAACCAGATGGGCACTTCCAATCAACTTGTCATCTGAATTAAAGACACCTGTACATACTAACATGCATACAAGACACATTGAATCAGCAGAATCAGTCCATAGTATGAGTGAATCAGTCACTCTCCAACCTCACCAGCATGGGAAAGACCAAAGAGTGGTCAAATGATATCAGGGACACGATTTTAGACCTGAACAAAGATTAAATGGGCTGCAAAGCCCCAAGAAAGAGACTGAGTATTAATGACCCAGCTGTTGATGCATTTCTTCCAACATGTGAGGAATACAAAATGACTATCCATCAGCCTGTCTGGGGTTCTATACAAGATTTGACCTTTTGTAGCTATTTCATAATCATGAGAACAGAAAGAAATCATCCTAGAGCTGTATGGGATGAACTAGGCAATGATATCAAAGCTAATGGGACCAAAATCACTGAGAAAACTACTGGTAGCACTTAATGCCACAGAGCTTTAAAATCCTGTAGTGCACACATGGTACATCTACTTCAGAAGGAACCTGTGCAGTCCCACTTGAGGTTAGCCAACGGACATCAGACTGGTTTAGGATATGATAAGGAGGTGCTGTAGTCAGATGAAACCAAAATCAAGCTGTTTGGCATTAACACAATTCAATGTGTTTTGAGAAAGAGTACTGCTGTCTATGATTCCAAGAACACCCTCCTTACCATCATGCATGAAAGTGGTATCATTATGGTTTGAGGGTGTTTGTCTGGCCAAGGCACAGGACAACTTCACCGTCAACGAATGGATGGAGGGAGACATGTAATGTGCAATCCTGAGTGCAAACGTCCTTCCCTCCACCACTACACTGAAGGGTGGGCCATTTTTGGATCTCCCAACATGACAAAAATACACAACATACAGTCAAAGCAACGAAGGAGTGGCTCAATAAGAAGCATATTAAAGTCTTGAAGTGGCCTAGACAGTCTCCAAATATTAACCCTATAGTAATTCTATGGAGGGAACTAAACCTCCTATTTGCCAAGCTACAGCCACAAACTATTCATGTTTTAGAGACGGGCAAAAATATTTTCTACCACATGCACAAACATTGTCATCAACTAAAAGAAGCATCCGAACTCAGTGCTAGACAACTAGGGCTTTGCCACAAAGCACTTTATCTTCTTTAGCTAGAGGGGTCAAATACTTATTTGCCTAAATTAAATACAAATAAATTAAAATATATTATTTTAAGCTTTTTTCTGGAATTTCTGTTTAATATTTTGTCTCTCCATGTTTGAATACATATTATCATAAATTTATAGACTGATCATGTCTTTATTAGTGGGCAAACCGGCAAAATCAGCAAGGGATCAAATACATATTGGACTCACTGTATATGCAAAAAAAGTGGCCCAATTTACCTCAATTCACCCAACCTGCCTTGACTCCCATCGGAATTGAAGTGCCATCCCGTTCCTAACCCATACAGTTCTACTATATATGTCGCTAACGTTCCTAACCCATACAGTTCTACCAGAGATTCTTTAAGTATATAGAGATTTGCCAACATAATAGGCTGCTATGGGCACCTAACATGACCAGGTTCCGGTCTGCCTAAAGGGGCGTGTCATAATGCTCCTAGCATTGAATAGAACAGTCCTCAGGTCTGCCTAGGTCTGCCTAAAGGGGGATTCCCCCCCAATAATAGAACCCGGAAACAATGGGCCAATGGAACCTCTGTCTCTCTACTCTCTCCGGTTCTACTGTATGATCCCGTTCCTAACCCATACAGTTCTACTATATATGTCGCTAACGTTCCTAACCCATACAGTTCTACTGTATATGATGACACTTCACCTTTTGCTGCTGTTACTGTACAGCTTGGACCTCCAAATGGTGGCACGCAGGCCAGATCCGGCCCGGGCATGGCAAACATTTGGCCCGCAATGAGGTTTGGAACAAATGAAAGCACACGCGTGTTACCTGTAGCCAGGGCTCTAAATTAACACACGCCAACACGCCAAACAAGGGTGAAAATTCATTTTGGCTAGTAGAAAAAAATACCTACCCGCCTATTTGGCTAGTAGCGCCCGAGTACAGTAACTTATGAACGGTAAACCGCTGCTCTGACGAACGTTATAGGACGAGATTTCCTACATTACCCATGGACACTAGCGTCACGACGTAGCCTCCCACCGTGGGCTTTCCAGTGCATCGAGCGTCAACTCCATGCTGTTGCGCGCGCCAGGATTGAAAACATTTCAGACAACCAGCCTTCTGTCAGCTAAGCTGCGCTCACACTATTCTGACAGGCAGCTCTCCTCCTATGCTCTCGTCGCTTTCGCTACAACCCTTTTAACGTCACTACTGCTATTATTACTATATGAACCTTGCTGTAACAGGCTGCATTTTTGAAGCAGCGAAACCCTGACCGTTTCAATAACAGGACTGTTTTGTGCGAGTGATGAGAATGTGGCGGGGGTTAGAGCAAGGTTCTGTGTGTTGGTGAATGCTAGTAGTAATTGTAAATAGTGACGTTAAAATGAGTGGTAACTTGTGGAACGAAATGGCGACCAGGGCAGAGGAGGAGAGCCGACTGTCGGAGTAGTGTGACCGTAGCTGTCAGTTCAGTTGTCTTCTGAAATGTTCAGAGTCGTGGCGCAACTAAGTTGGAAAGCCCACGCCATCGGAAAGAAAAAAAAAGCAACCAACGACGAAGCTGTGGAAGTAACAAAGGAAGCGAAGATTCCCGAGATATTATTTACTTTTAATTAAACTAGGCTTCTTGTCATTTTGTTGCACATGGTAGAGAAGAGCTCCTCCTCTCTCCTCTCATTTTCCTCTCATCTCTTCTCCTTCCTTGGGGTGTGCGTATGTGAGGTTTTGTAGTGTTTGGCTGTGTGCTTGGTTACTGTATGTTAAAGGTCTGTTATGTGAGTGGATTGTGCGATGTGATTCAGCTGTTTTCAGAGGAATTGAACAAAAACTAATCAAATTAATTAGGCCTAAGTAATGAAAGTAAAAAATAAAGCAGAAGTTAAAAAATAATGAAAAAATATATAGGCCTATAATATGCTTAATTATTATGTAGGCTGCGGCATATAGTAGCCTATGCAGGCCTATAGTGTATCTGTGTTGTAGAAACAGTTGGACAAAATGACCATTTAATTAGAAAAAAAATAACTAGCCTAATGCATAGTTTATTTTGGCGAGATTAAAAAAAATGGCTAGTTGAACTTCTGTTTGGCTGGTAAGAAAAAATGTCCACTAGCCAAATTGGCTGGTGGTGGAAAAAGTTAATTTAGAGCCCTGCCTGTAGCCATACGGGCGGCCGGTTTGTTTGGCCCTCAGTCTCATCTGCGGAACATAATTTGGCCCTCGGGGAATATATTTGGAGACCACTGGCTTCGACTCTTGGCTGTCCGCAAGGTTGAGGAGTGTGTTAAAGGGACAGTTTGGTCAATTTCAACATGCAGTTGTATTGCTCACACTACCCTTGACTTGTCAGTACCTGGTGATGCCACATTTTTCGGCTCAGCCCTTTCCGAGATATGAGCAATTCTAATGGGGGCAGCGTTTGTTTACATTTTTAAAAAATGAAACATAGGCCAACTCCAAATATTTTCCCAAAAGGTACTGCTGTTTGCTAGTTGTCTGCTGATGTTTTATAACCTTTTGGATGTTTTTGGGAATAAATAAAATTGTTTTTTTTTAAATGTAAACAAAGAGCTGCCCCCATTACAATGACCAGGATCTCGGAAACGGCTGAAGAAGAAAAAAATAAAATCTCAGGCACTGACAAGCATGGCCGTAGCCAGCCATGTGAAGTAGCCGAGGTCCATGATGCTCGCGCGCGCCGAAATTGTATTATTAATATAAAATATAAATTAAAAATTAATTCATAAAATAAATAAATATGGGCTACACAGGCCTATATATAGGGCCCTCCTCTATGAATGTATAGGCCTAATGTGAAATAGTAAATATGTAGACATGTATAATAATAAATATGTTGTAGTTTTCAGCCAACTCAGCCTATTCCCTTTGAATGGCTATGCTTTGGTATCATGCCTCTTTTACAGCATCCTCCCAGTCTGTAAAGCCCTTTGTAAGGAAACTAAAGCTTGACCCTGAAGTTGCACAATAAGCTACATCCTCAGATGGCAAGTTGCTCAGCCATTCATATTTTTCTCCCAATGAAATTACACTTCAGCTGTTTTCCTCCAAAAATACAGGGATAGCTCTGTAGTGCAAACCACCTATTTTGGAGTAAACTTTTTTCTCCCTAGAGTCGCATCAAACGTTTTGTTTTTATTTACTTGTTATAGTTCTTCACAAGCGCAGAGGACAAAAGTCTTTCAATGAGAAAGAAAAGTAGCCTATCCTCCGCGCTCCTGAGCCATCTGATGCGTCACGGCTATGCAGACATATGTCGCCTTCACGGGCTCGGGACCTCTCGAGACAGCTGACGACACTGCTCACGTGACAGCCAAGTTCTGGACTTTGGCACATGAACGCCACTGATCCCGGAACAATCGGAAATCATGCGTGTTTTGTTTTGGTTCTCTTTTCTTTTTTTCACCTCCACTTGAGCCTTCACACCCACGACATATCATTTTAGCTGAAGTAAGCCCAATTAAACAGTCAGAGACCAGCATTACTGACATATGTACATCTACAATTGAATGACATCAACTGGTGTTGTTGATAGTGATTACAAGACTATATTTTAGCTTTTGTGATACTGTTTACATGTCAGTTGCATGCATGGGCGCCATGTTGATGATGCGTGTGTCGTCACACAAAACACAAGCTCGGGAACTCGTTGTTCTATACTTCCGCCAGAGATCAACCTCGATAATTATCGATCTGACATTGCGTCACCAAATGTTCACTCCCACTTTCCCGAGGTTTTAGGTCGGCTTTCTGGGGATTCTCGACTTTTTGAACGAGGTAACAGTAGTCACGGGAGCCTCTTCAGGTGTGGATATTTACTGCGATTGACTCTGACGAAGACGTGGCAACGTCGATAGTCTTGGCACTTGTCCAAATTAGCAGGAAAATATCCACACCTGAAGATGTTCCGGTGACCTCCTCTGTCAGTGTTTATCACATGCTTTCCAATTTACAATCAATTACCTTTCACGGATATCCTGCTTTTACCTTTATGCAGCAGCTGATGCAGCAGCCGGCCTTCTTAAAATAATGACTCAAATGGCTTTTTAAGACACCATAGCCTACTTGTTACGCATGAGCTTTATGTAGGCTATACAACGGTTGGCTTTCTGTCAGCGGAGATCTCATCAAGCGCAGGCTTTCTGATAGCGGAGATCTCACCAAGCACGTGCTTAATGGGCGCGTTCGTGACGGCACATTACTGCGCAGGCTGCACACGCACACTTTGCCATTTCAATGCATTTTTCCAACCAGAAAGCATGGTAATTTTGCTTTGCGCAATGCTCTGTCATGAACGCGACCAAACACTTGCGATGTCTGCTGAGTTGCGTTCTCTCCCACGAGTCGCACCACTTGCGATATTAATCAATCTTGTTTACTCTCAAAAACAGAACACAAAGGCAAAACTAGAACACATAGCACATGGATGTTAACAACACAGTTTGCAAAGGACACTTCACAAAGGTTTATAGATATTTTTGTGTGTTTCAGTTGGTCATATTTGCCGTTAAAATAATAATAATAAAAAAACCTCTCACGATAGGCGAGGTCCGGACCTCGGTAGCCTCAAATGTAACTACGGCCATGCTGACAAGTCCAGGGTAGTGTGAGCATTACAACTGCATGTTGAAAATGACCAAACTGTCCCTTTAATAG
>NC_085877.1:50011598-50014098 GCF_034702125.1 Engraulis encrasicolus
GTCAGGGCCGGAGCTATAGGGAGGGCGAGCAGGGCATTTGCCCCTGGGCCCAGTGCACCCTTGCATTGGTGGTGGGGGCCCAATTGTGATCTTGACAAGTCATATAGGGGGCCCGATAAGTGTCTTGCCCTAGGGCCCTGTGGACAATTGTTCCGCCACTGGCACCTGTAATTATACCTGTGACTAAGTGGGCTACCATAACAGTGAAGTGCTCCCCCAAGTGGCTAAATCTAAAACTACGCTAAAACCTAGCTATAGCTGAGAATAAAATGGTTCCTACACAGTTAGTTTATTATGCATCTTTTATTAGTTAATTAATCATTTATTTAATTAATTAATCATGTATTTAAAGTTGATTACCATCGTCCCCATTGGTGTAGCTGACCAGAGAGAGAGAGAGAGAGCACTGGGTAGCACTTGACTGGTCTACTGTTATTACATTACAATTTGTTACTGTAATATGCTCATTCTGCATCTATCTTTATTTAATTAATTAATCATGTATTTATAGTTTATCACTGTCGTCCCCATTGGTGTAGTTGACCAGCGAGAGAGAGAGGTAGAGAGCACTGGGTAGCGCTCGACAGTTATTACATTTACAATGTATTACTGTAATATGGTAATTCTGCATCTTTAATTAGTTATTTATTTATTTACAGTTTATTACAGTCATCCCCCAGAGAGAGAGCATTGAGTCGTGAGAGACTCGGGGGGTCTGCTGTTAACAGATACAATTTATTCCTGTAATATGCTACAATTTATTACTGTAATATGGTAATTCTGCATCTTTATTTAGTTATTTATTTACAGTTTATTACCGTCGTCCCCATTGGTGTAGTTGACCAGCGAGAGAGAGGGAGAGAGAGCACTGGGTAGCGCTCGACTGTTATTACATTTACAATGTATTCCTGTAATATGGTAATTCTGCATCTTTATGTAGTTATGTATTTACAGTTTATTACCGTCGTCCCCATTGGTGTAGTTGACCAGCGCCCCGCTCAGCACGGTGAGGAGCGCTCCGCTGGGGGCGTGTATGTGTGTGTGTGTGTGAGAGACCAGCGACTCCAGCAACACACACACGGCCGCCGCACCGCCCGCAGCCTCCACGGCCATGCGGCCCTCCTCTGCAACACACACACACAAACACGGAGCATACACACACACACACACCCACACACGCACCATCATCACACACGCACACGCACACACAGAGCACACACACCACCATACACACACCATCACATGCACACCATCACACACATCAGGCAATCAAGCACATGCAAGAAGATGTGGAGAGAGAGAGAGAGAGAGAGAGAGAGAGAGAGAGAGAGAGAGAGAGAGAGAGAGAGAGAGAGAGAGAGAGAGAGAGAGAGAGAGAGAGAGAGAATGAAGAGGAGGGAGAGGGAGAAGAGAGGAGAGAGAGGGAGAGGGGAGAGAGAGAGAGAGAGAGGAAGAGAGAGAGAGGATGAGGGAGATGGAGAGAGAGAGAGAGAGAGAGAGAGACAGAGACAGAGACAGAGACAGAGAGACAGAGAGACAGAGACGGGGAGGGTATGGACAAGGTGTGGGAAAAGTGGAGAGGAGGAGAGAGAGAGAGAGAGAGAGAGAGAGAGAGAGAGAGAGAGAGAGAGAGAGAGAGAGAGTCAGGGTAGTTGTGTTAAATGAACAATCCATTCAGGACACTATGGAACAAAACTATCAAATCAACACAATGGAACAGAAACAACAAGGAAATAAAACAACAATAACACATAATAACAGCGCAAAACAACATTAACAAACAATATAATGATAATAATAACAACAATAATAATAATAATAGTAAAATAATAATACAAAAACAGTAACAAAGTGAAATAATAATAATAATAATAATAGTAATAATAATAATAATAATAATACAAAAATAGTACAAATTCAAAAGTGAAATCATAATAATAATCATCATAATAGTAATAATAATAATAGTAAAAATAATCATAATAATAATAGCAATAGTTAACGGGTGGGGGGAGGTGAGTATTTTCACCATTGCTTATAGCACGCACGCACGCACGCACGCACGCACGCACGCACGAACACTTACGAGTTCAACTGCACTTACAAGTATGAACTACATGACTCACTGTAACACAAACACACATCTTCATTCTCTCTCTCTCTCTCTCTCTCTCTCTCTCTCTCTCTCTCTCTCCCTCTCCCTCTCTCAATCTCTCTTCCCCGAAAAAAAGAGGATATGCCACACACACACACACACACACACACACACACACACACACACACACACACACACACACACACACACACACACACACACACACACACACACACACATCTGGAGTGTGTGCAGGCTGTGTGTGTTTCCTGGTAGCGTCCCGCAGGAGGCCTCGACAAGGCAACACACACTCACACTGGACATGTGTCTGTGTCTGTGTCTGTGTCTGTGTGTGTGTGTGTGTGTGTGTGTGTGTGTCTGTGTCTGTGTCTGTGTCTGTGTGTG
>NC_085877.1:50021598-50026598 GCF_034702125.1 Engraulis encrasicolus
CCTGGAATATTTGTCATTTTTTAACCTGTCTTTTAACCCATATCGGCCCCAATTATAGGGCATCGGAAATCGGGTATCGGCCAAGGGTGATGAAAAAAAATTCGGTATCGCATCGGCCATTAAAAAGCCCGTACCGCATCGGCCATTAAAAAGCCCGTATGGCATCGGCCATTAAAAAGCCCGTTTGGCATCGGCCATTAAAAAGCCCGTACCGCATCGGCCAATAAAAAGCCTGTATGGCATCGGCCATTAAAAAGCCCGTATGGCATCGGCCATTAAAAAGCCCGTTTGGCATCGGCCATTAAAAAGCCTGTATCGGTCGACCATTAAAAAACCTGTATCGGACGACCATTAAAAAACCCGTATCGGTCGACCATTAAAAAACCCGTATCGGTCGGCCATTAAAAAACCTGTATCGGTCGACCATTAAAAAACCTGTATCGGTCGACCATTAAAAAACCTGTATCGGTCGACCCCTAATGCAAACCTGTATCGGTCGGCCATTAAAAAACCTGTATCGGTCGACCATTAAAAAACCTGTATCGGTCGACCCCTAATGCAAACCTGTATCGGTCGACCCCTAATGCAAACCTGTATCGGTTGACCCCTAATGCAAACCTGTATCGGTCGACCATTAAAAAACCTGTATCGGTCGACCCCTAATGCAAACCTGTATCGGTTGACCCCTAATGCAAACCTGTATCGGTCGACCATTAAAAAACCTGTATCAGTCGACCCCTAATGCAAACCTGTATCGGTTGACCCCTAATGCAAACCTGTATCGGTCGACCATTAAAAAACCTGTATCAGTCGACCATTAGAAAACCTGTATCGGTCGACTCCTAGTGCTTGGTTCTCAACTTTTTGAACATATACCTCCATTGACCTCATCATAAGCTTCACAACGCCCCATTGACCTCATCATAAGCTTCACAACGCCCCATTGACCTCATCATAAGCTTCACAACGCCCCCTTGACCTCATCATAAGCCTCCCAACGCCCCCTTGACCTCATCATAAGCCTCTCAACGCCCCTTGACCTCATCATAAGCCTGTCAACGTCCCATTGACCTCATCATAGACTTCCCAACGTCCCCTTGACCTCATCGTAAGCTTCCCAATGCCCCCTGGACCTCATCATAAGCTTCCCAATGCCCCCTGGACCTCATCATAAGCTTCCCAACGCCCCCTTGACCTCATCATAAGCTTCACAACGCCCCATTGACCTCATCATAAGCTTCACAACGCCCCCTTGACCTCATCATAAGCTTCACAACGCCCCCTTGACCTCATAATAAGCTTCACAACGCCCCCTTCACCTCATCATAAGCTTCACAACGCCCCTCTTAGTATTAAAAATGCAGTTGACTAATGCCACCCAATTGCAACTAAGAACTGCCCCGTTTTATAGAGAGCATCCTAACATACTGTTTATGTGTGTGGTATTCCAGCTGCACAGCAGCGGACAGGAGAGCTCTTCAGAGCGTGGTCAGCACAGCTCAGAAGATCACCAGCTGTCCCCTGCCCTCTTTAGAGGAGTTGTTCTCCTGTCGCTGTCTGAAGAAAGCCAAGCAAATCATCAGAGACCCCTACCATCCTCGACATAAACTGTTTGAACTGCTGCCATCAGGCAGGCGTTACAGGACACTGGCTACAAAAACTAACAGGCTAAAAGACAGTTTTTAATCCAAAAGCAATCTACACACTTAATCGTTTTAAAAGTGTTTTTGTTTGTTGATTTTTAAGCACTGTGAGCATCTGCACTTTACCAATTTTGTTGTACCTGTACAATGACAATAAAGTTCCATTCATTCATTCATTCATTCATTCATTCGTTCATTCATTCATTCATTCATTCATTCATTCATTCATTCATTCATTCGTTCATTCATATAGTGGTCTACTTCTCAACGCCCCCCAAGAGCTCTGTAACGCACCCTGGGGGGCTGTAGAGCCCTCGTTGAGAAACACCAGACAAATGAAGAGCTCTTTTCCAAAATGAGATGTATCCATTTCATAGAATGTTGGGAAATTTACATTTTTGTATTGGGCATTCCATTGAAATGCATTGCAAAATGCATTTTTATAGAGGTTTTAAAGTATGTTCTCAAAACATTTGAATAGCAAGAATTCACATATAGATGATAGGACCTCTTAACAGTCAATTCCAATATTAAAATGCAAAAAGTCAATTATGGTGGATAAAGCGTTTTGGAAAAGAACTCTTCAAATGTAAAGTCCGGCTCTGATTAAGAACAGTGGAATGGAACGTTGGCAGATCACTGTGCTCCGCACTTTGGTGATTAACCAGTGCTCTCCCCCATCCTCCTCCACAGTAGTGGAGTCTATTTTGTTGTAATGGGTATACTGTATATTTCAGCATTTTTTGAGGTGGGTATACGGTATATATTTGTGCTTTTCTAAATAATGGATCAATCAATTTTAAGTGGGTAGCATAGCTGCTTTGGTGGACAAGTAATGTTAAGTTTCACTGGTGCAGTGAGTTAAATTACAATGAGTGAAATTCAACATAATTTGCAGCTGCCATAGTTGCTTCTGCTTCCTACATACTTAAATGTGTTAGCTTGCTAGCTTGACAAATGGACTGCAGTCCAAAATGGCAGAACCTAACAGAACCGTAGGCAGTAACACACATCATGAAGCTATGTTTTATTTAAATGGTTATGTTTTCATGCCAAGTCATGAAGTACTACTTTACAGACCAGGTATGCATATTATTACATTCAAAAGTGACAGCTCTTCAGCACAGCCCTTTGATTTCACAACTCACTCTATCTTTCCCTTCCTAGTTAAAACACATAGATAACCTCTTTCTAACTCTCCTACTCATAAATGCACTACTACCTCCAGTCCAGAATTGAAATTAGCTGGGAATCATACAATAGACAGCACAAACGTTAGGCTTATCAAATTGGTTATGCTGCCATGCTTTGTGAGTGTAGACATGCCATCATGCAGACCATAGACTCTTGGTATGGCCTACACACATATTACATGCAAATGTTCTGGTCTTCTGCAAGTGTTTTGGGAAAATACAGTGTGATGCCACTCGGTTGGCTTGTTGAGGAGCCAAACTAAGATCTTGACACTGTATGGCATATTTTACCATATTCACAACATAACTTTACCACCAGAGATGTCTCAAGTACAGGGCTCTACGCTTAGCTTTTTCATTAGGAGCACCTGTGCCCCTAAGTGAAAAAATTTAAGGGCACAGATAAAAAATTTAGGAGCACAGTGAGTTTTTGTGACTGCAGCTTCATTACTAACACACAGATACAGAGAATATACTCTTACCACACACAAATACACATTCTAGAGGGGTAGGCCTACAATTAAAATCACTTCGGGCCACTTTTCCAAATTTCCCCCAGTAAAAGGACTAAACAAAATATTACACATTAATATCTATCACATTAATTTCTATACGCAGCTGGTGTTCCAATTCAGGCCTACACAGCAGGATCTGGCAGGGTGCTGGGATGAAATTGGTCAGGGGGGCAGATTTTTATACAAGAGAGACCAGAGAGGCAATTACACTTCTGTCCTGAAAATACAATGACTTGCATATGGATATGCTATGTAGCCTATGAGGCTATGATCAGCCTACCCATGGGTTACACTTTTTTTTTTTAAATTGCATTTGTACCACAGTAACAGCAACTCGGTAATCTGAACATCACCCTTTGAAAATATAACATTGTTCTATACTTGCATTTTAGAAATGAAACAAAAAAGAGTGGATGCCAACCAAACACATTTCCTCTAAATAACAATTTGGCAATATTGAAGGCTTGCACATCAAAAACGTGCCCTAGGCTACACCCCGAGACTGTCCAACAAAATACTTGCTGTGTTCCATTACCCGTACTTACCGCCCTTTCCGCACTGTGTTTGGGTACGCAGGGTGTTCCATTTCTAATCGCGACGGTAAAGTGTACTGTAAATTACCCGGATAACGCCCCCAAAACGGCCATTTTTCGAAGTGTGGTGTTACTGTACACTTTTCGCACTCAACGGCCGCCATGTTTGTGACGTAGTTGAGTGCCAGATCTGTCAAACGGTTGAATCTCCGTGATAACAGCATAGTTTTGATTCCAAAGACAATCGCCATGTGTATTAGAGGCAGGGGTAACTTTAAAAAGTGTTAGCATAAGGAACAGTGCCTTCCGTGTTGAATTGCATATTGGCGGTTGGTAAACTCGGATGTCACGCGACCAACCGTCATTTCCGTTAAGTGTATCAGACAGAACGGGAATCGGAATGTACTCGCCTCGTGAATTACGGAGGGTGGAAAGGGTACTTCACTGCACTCAAAGAAGGTACACAGTACAGAGGGTGAATAATGGAACACAGCAACTGACTTCACATGACGTGACGTTATGATGATGACAACTTGAACAAGTGAGTGCACTGAGGGAGCCTGCTATGTGTCCTCCCTTGCCAACGTCCCAGGAGGAGTAACAGTACAAGCCACGTACTACAAGATAAGTGTATGTACAAACCGAAGCTATTTCTTCTCACTAAGTTAACAGTTTGAGCATTTGTTAGCATTTGTGCTAAGCGGAGAATTAGCAATTCTAGCGCTGAAGTTTCTCTCCAGCGCTTCTCCAGCTCTTCTCCATCATTGGAAGCGCTCGATACTCCAGACGCTTATCTTATTTCAAAACTCGCCCGACTGTTTGTCTGTCTGCCTCTGTTTCTCGCGCGCCGTGCACGCTGTCTTTTGTGCCTTCTCTCGTTCACACGTCCCTGCGTTTCTCTATGGGGTGTATTTATTTTAGGAGCAAAATACGATTGAAAGGGTTGAAATATCTACTCGCACACGTGCGCCCTTTTCATTATTTCGTTCGCACAATCATTTATTTTAGGGGCATATGCGAGCAAAATGCTCGCACTGTAGAGCCCTGCTCAAGTACCACCAGTGGTACACGTACCACAGTTTGAGCACCACTGCACTAACAGACTAGTGTGTGTAG
>NC_085877.1:50031598-50059098 GCF_034702125.1 Engraulis encrasicolus
ATTTAATTCCTAACTATCAGAGGTGTCAAAAGTAAAAGTACATTTGTGGTGTAATTACAACACTAGTACATGGCATTATACATAGCTGTTACACCATTTACTCCATTGCACCTAATAGACTGTGTTGTTCCTGAAAAACACGGGAAACCTAACAAGGACCCACCACAAACTTGATCCAACCAGTGCAGAGTCAGCTGATTGTAAGACACACAGGTCTGGTTAAGGTGTGTTGGAAGGAAACTGTGTATTTATGTAGGCCTACTTATACTTACACCTCAGCTTACAATGTTACTGCAGCATTACAACCTGTCTTCTTGTCCTATAGAGGGAGGGAGGGGGGGGGTTGTGTTTGACTATAGTGTTTTTGTTTATTGTAATGTCTTTGTAATTGTATCAGATGCACTGAAAATGGCAGAGAACAAATGTCCGAATGGACAAATAAACTATCTATCTATCTATCTATCTATCTATCTATCTATCTATCTATCTATCTATCTATCTATCTATCTATCTATCTATCTATCTATCTATCTATCTATCTATCTACTCCACTCATTTGTCTGCAGTAGAGGTTGAGGAAGCCTCATTCAGGGAGCCCAACAGGGGGGATGCAATACACCCCTGCATCCCCCCTTCTGGCACCTATGCATCCATGTCATGTATCAGCCTCATCACTCACCTGTAACATTGACACTAAAACGCACACAAAGCAGAATGAGAGAAAGATGAGAGTTAATGTTCAAATGTGTTTGCTGGCAGTGTTGGGAGGTAATGCATTACAAAAGCAATTACAGTTTTTCTCGATTGGTTTGGCTCATTTCTTGAAACTGAGATGACATTCCTATAACCATTGGGTCATTTGGCCAAACATTCTTACACTTCTGCACAACAGTTCAGATAACTAGCAAAATGTCATATACCTCCCAAAACACCTCATTCTTGCATCAGCACTAAACCGTCTCACATATAAATAGTCAGTACCATCAAAATGGCATAGATCCTTCTCAATTGCTTTGGCTCATTTGCATTCATTTAGTCCTTCTGTCAAAATAAACTGGATGGTTCAGCATAACTACATGGACCTCATCACTCGCTCATATCACCCCAACAGTTTATACATGTGTCAAAACTAAATTTCTTCCCCACATATATCATCAGTACCCCCAAAATGCATTGTCCCTTTGCCATTGTGTAAGCACTGCCAGTCAAAATGGTTAGGTGTTTTATCTACGTTCAGCTAACAGATTTCGACTATGTATAAAAATGAAAAAGTGAGTGATTGAAGTTTGACAACACAGATAATTTACCAAGGACATTTATCAGTAACTGTCTTTACTGTAAATTCATATAGGCCCTACAGAAAGTAATGCCCATATATCACAGGTTTGTCATGGGTTTGGCTAATTTCTCAAAACAGAGATAACATTCTCAAAATAACATGGACAAATGCCAAAGCAACTAGCAATTGTTCAAAACAGAATGTCGTTTGAAAAAAATGTCATGAAATTAGCCAAATAACAGAGGAAACTGTAGTATACACAGTTGTAAAAAAAATTTCTATTAACTAGTAAAGTTACAATACCATCTGACCTGTTGAACACTGTCATGAATTTACTATGTAATGAAATTCTTAAAATATGATGTCCTTGACTGTTTTGGGAATTGCGTAGACCACTTTGCATAATGACTTACACAATGAAACTATGTGACGTGTTTTGGAGAGGGCAACCATTACACTGAGAATTGTCTAATTCGTTTAGATAAGCAAGGTCAATTTATTTGGAAAATGTGCTAAATGTATGCTGAATGTGTCAACTGAAGGGTATTTGTACATATCCATCTGCAGAGATGTACTAAACATTTGAGACATGTACAAAGCATTTGATATCTGATGAAAGCAATGAAAAAGGCCATTCTATTTTGGGAAATTGCAAGTTGGTTTGGGGATTTGTCCGTGTTGTTTTGAGAATGTCATCTCAGTTTCGAGAAATTAGCCAAACCATTCGAGAAAAAACTGTAATTAGCCTACTGTAATGCATTACTTTGTGCTGTAATGCAGTAATGTAAGTCATTAGGCTACAGGGCAAAACATCTGTAGGCTAACTTACAATGCATTACAATGACCTGTATTTTAGTGGTAGGCCTATTCAGTGTGGTGGGTCAGACCCAGGCTATTTCTGAACCTGGTAGTTTTTAGACTGCATGTTGCCAAAAACACCTCCTGGATGGGAGGTGAAACAGTGACTTGTGAGCTTGATTAACACTGTAATAAATTGCCAGATCCAAATTTAGGCCTAGGCTACAGTTCTTTTGGTGAAAGTAGGTTACCTAAAGTAATGCAAAAGTAATGTAATGTAATGTCCAGAGCTGGAAAGAGTACAGAAAATGTGTACTCAAGTAAAAGTATCTTTACTTTGCCTAAATTCTACTCAAGTACAAGTAAAAGTACCTATCTAAAAATCCACTCAAGTAAAAGTAAAAAGTACTTCACTTAAAATGTAATTTGAGTAAAAGTACTTAGTTACTTTTAATTAGCTTTCCTCTTGAGAATGTCATGTTTATTTTTCTTGAATATCGTCCTCCATAACCTCTATCTCTTGCTTGGCACCAGCCATTATCCAATACATTGATACAAGATAGTAAAATAGTGGAAATGCTGTGTGCCATCCTGCACAATCTTTCATTTACGGCGGATTATTGTGCATGGCATTTTGTCTCTCAGTCATTTTTTTTACTCAGTACTCAGGCCAGGTTCCAGTGTAATTGAGTAAAGTTCTTGGGTCAAAATATACTCAAGAAATTACTTAAAAAGTACAAAGTATTCATAAAAGCTACTCAAGTACAATATTGAGTAGCCTAAAAGTAATAAGTTACTTTTCCACCCCTGGTAATGCCTTACATTTTCAATATAGGCTAGTAATATTGTGGTGTAAGGAATTATTTTATACAGTAACATGAAGAATTAGTAATGCATCACAGGTTTTGAGTAACTTTCCCAACACTGTTTGCTGGTACAAACGAATGACAAATGCAGGAGTGGCCTCTTTTTGCATTGCATTGCATTCAGCAGACGCTTAACATTTCCCGATGTAGTTGCATTATTAGGCTACAGTTGCATTACAGTAGGCCTACGCAATTAGCCTAGGGCCGGGCCTACAGTCATCTATCGAGCAGCACTTGGCCCCTCCTGGCCCCTCCTCCGTGGAGAAAACGATACGTTTCCCAGCTGTCAGCCTCGCCACAACAACTTTTGAGGGACATCCCAATTGCAAATGAGAAAAAGACTCTACAATTGAGCTTTTGCAAGATATTGAAATATAATGCTGTTGTCAGTGATGTCATCATGACGAGAAGCAAGTGGAGGAGGCAAGTGGAGGAGGCAAGGTCGCATATTGCAACGCACTCTTAGCCTGGCGAAACCGAAAGTAACGAGGGTCATGTCAAAGGCGCGCCGTAGTATCGAAGAGTTGAAGCGATCTCACACAAAAAAGTTAATCATTAGCGACGGGCTTCGGATGGCAGTTCCTTAATCCTCCATCGGATTTTGAAATGTAACCTCAGCTGGTTAGACCTATATCAAGGTAAGTAGGCGATGTTTAGACAAAAACAATCATACCATGCAATTCGCAGTAGGCCTATGGCTGGGCTGGGCATAGCCTAGCCTATCCGACGTTTTTATGATGTCCAAACAATAAGCAAATGTTAATAGTGTGAAATAAATGTTTGCCATGCACCCCTCCGTTCCATTTGTGTAGTGGCAGTTTGAAGTCTCTAGCCTACATAGTGCCGCAGTCAGTACCGTTATATTGGCTACGCAATGCGCAGGGAAGCCGACAGATGGGGGAAAGGGGTCTGTTGTCCCGGGCCCAGGGAGAGGTGGGGCCCAGGATTGGTTTCTCATTATATGGTAGGGATTGGATGGGGGGCCCATTGACATGAATTTGTCATGGGCTTGGCAAAAGCTGTCAGTGGCCCTGACAAATTGCGCCTCGCACCTTGTTTGACGCGTTAAGAAAAGAAGACAGAAAGAGACAGAACAGTTCGAAAAAAAGTGGAAGTGTAGGCCCTAGCCTAAATTGTTTCAACCTGGTATAATAACTTGTTGAGAAACACAATTTGAGCTTTTATCAATCCAAACACGACCAGTAATGAAAAACTATTCAGTCTGAATCCTAAAAAGTTGTCTTAAAATGGCGTTTGGGGAAATTACTATCAACGTTTTGTAGGCTAGGCCTATTGGTCAAAGACAGAATAAACAAACAGCAGTTATAAAACAGGCTAACAACAAAGCCTACATCAAGTTTGAAATGGAGTTTCCAATTTGAAAAAGTGTCAATAGTTTGTGTTGACCTTAGAAGCAATCGCACAAAGTGATTTTTGAGGTGCGTGGAGACGCGAATTCTCACAGAAAATGCTGGAAGCGGGCTTGCCTTTTGGGGCAGAGATGAAACAAAGTACTATTGAGAAAACAAAGCTAAAAGAAATCTTGGAAAAACTCCATCCACCCAGTCAGAAGTTATGGGCCAAACAATTCAGCCATCTTGGATTCAGCCATCTTGAAAGTGTTGTAGCTCTGCGTTTTGGGGATATACTAAATGACATACATGGTATTTTAAGTTGGCTAAGGAACACTGCATATGATATAATTTTGAAAATCAACATGGCTTCGAGCGGGATTAGAACTCACAACCTCCATATCTGTAATCCAACCCCTTTGCCATTGATATTAAATGACATACAATACATGATATTTGAAGTTGGCTAAGGAACACTGCATATGATATCATTTTGAAAATCAACATGGCTTCGACTGGGGTTCGAACCTCCAACCCCCATATCCCTAATTCAGCACATTTGCCATTCATACTAAATGACATACATTGCATTTTAAGTTGGCCAAGGAACACTGCATATGATATAATTTTGAAAGTAAACATGGCTTTGACTGGGATTCGAACCCCCAACCTCCATATCTGTAATCCAGCACATTTGCCATGCATACTAAATGACATACATGGCATTTTAAGTTGGCCAAGGAACACTGCATATGATGTAATTTTGAAAATCAACATGGCTTTGACTGGGCTTCGAACCCCCAACCTCAATATCTGTAATTCAGCACATTTGCCATCCATACTAAATGATATACATGGCATTTTAAGTCGGCCAAGGAACGCTGCATATGATATAATTTAGAAAATCAACATGGCTTCAGGTGGGTTTCGAACCCTCAACCTCCATATCTCTAATGCAGCGGCATGCATTACCACTAAGCCAAGCAGCTAATTGTCATGCATAGTCCAGCAAGACTATATTACATTGCATTGCAGAGCTCAACAATAGACTTCTAGAATGCTTGCTCGCACCTGCTCGTTAAGAATGGAATCTTGAGACAGTGACAGTTGAAATGGAATCCTTCACTGGCTGCACCTGTTGTGATTGACTGAAAGACAGTTAGTATTGAGCCTTTAACAGGGGAGAAAATGAGAATGAGTTTTTTGTCTTTACAACATCGTTGTAAAAAAACTAAAAGGAGTTGGCACGTGTCCTTTTCACAGATCGGAGTCATGCTTGTGATCTCTCTAACAGTCTTTGAATGAAGTTTATAGGTTAAAATTTTCAGGCACAAATGGACCTCCGTGTGGGACATGCGCTGATCTCTTGAAAAATGCACTTTTCGAAAGAATGGGATTCTCCATAGAGCCAGGCCTGTTTTTTTTACAAACCTGCCATTTAAAAAGTATTGGGAGTTGGGAGATGAAACTTTCACAATTTGGAGACATCCCATAGAGCTCGCTAACAACGCGTCAAATAAACTTCTAGGTGAAAGTGTTGATGTTTTATGACCGAAAAAGCCTCCTACACTCTAATCTCTAGAGTGGCGGAACTTTGGTTCATGAAGGTTCCACCATAGTTTTCAATGGAGACCCAGGCTTTAACAAAATCGCCAAAAACGGGAAAACGACAAGAGACACGGAGAAGCCTATAACGAGACGCGATCTCCAAGCCGAGCCGGTCGTTTTAGTGTTTGAACGGTGTCTCTATCTCGAAAGGCCTAGGAGGAGATCCATTTTCTATTTTTACTGTCCCCCTGCACAAGAACGATAATAAGAAACAGGACTTAGAGATTACTATAAACGGGCCTTGCTCTGCAAGAGCTCTGCTCTTGCTCCGCAAGCCCGCTTAATGACTAGGCCTATGTATAGGCCTACGGCAACACCCAGCCAACATGATCTCTGAACTCAGGCGTTCACGAGGCTGTTATCAGGCAGACTGAAGCGCCATCTTGTGGTGTTGTACTGGTAAAGCAACGTCGAGAGCACTGGAGTTTATATGTTTTATTTTGTCTTTTTTTTGTACCCATCGTCTCAAAAGGGGGAGGCCTAAAAGGTTGTGGCGCACACATAAAGAGAATCGCAACTGTCAAATGCTATTATAACATTTGAAAAGAAAAAGGGAAAAAAGAGGCACCCTCTTAATTTCTAAGCTTTGAAGGCAACAAATTACATTTTCACTCTCAGATTGGCTCTTTAACAAAATAGGCTATATGTCCATTTTTTTTCTGTGAGGATGGGGCAGCCCTCTCTGGAAGTCAGGCCACATGCAACACATGCCCACCAATTAGTAAAATTATATTAACTTTTTAACATGTTTAAATTGAGTAACTTAATGCTAGAAATATATGCAGGTGTAGAAATAAACATGGAAGCTTTTTGGATTGTTTGAATATTGATTGAATATTGTTTTGATTTTATTTATATGTTAAAACGGTATATTGCCTCAAGGGAACAGTGTGCAGTTAGGCCAACTTTTTTCAGCCATATAGCCTAATGCATTTGAATTGTTTTTGTATGCATGAATGATCAGTCAATGTTTTTACTTACAATCTTAAGACATGCATATGGACATGGATATTAATTCACAATGCCTTCAATAAGTTTGGAATAAATTTAGGCAGTTGCCAAAATGATGATGGGCTAAGGTTGCGAAATGACTTGAAATGGATAGGACCTTGGTTCCCTTGGACATTCAACCCCCCGTATGGGCATTTATCACTGTGCACCACAACACCCATCGCAGTGCTAGTGCATAAATGAATATATAATGCAAGTTTTTACTCTGTTTGGAATATTTTATGTGTCAGGGATCTGGGGTCAGGGGTCAGTAGGGAGTATGAGTGTGCTTGCGTATGTGTGTGTATAAATTCAAGTGTCTTATCTATGAGAGTATGTGTGGGTAAAGAAAAGGTGCTACCTTCTGTTTAGGAAAATGCCTAGCCTACACACATTGGCATTCAAGCAGATACATATGTGTGAGAAGAAAGCAAACCTCAGAAGTAGGTTTTTATGGTGGTGTTTTTATCTTCTGCCTATTGTTTTCTAATTAGCAATGTGATGTCATTTTTTTGGTCATTTAAATGTAATTTGTTCAGTTAATTATTTATAATTAATTATATAGTTCAGTTATGGGCAGTCATGGGTGAGCGGTTAGGGCGTCAGACTTGCATCCCAGAGGTTGCCGGTTCGACTCCCGACCCGCCAGGTTGGTGGGGGGAGTAATCAACCAGTGCTCTCCCCCATCCTCCTCAATGACTGTGGTACCCTGAGCATGGTACCTTCCCCTCGCACTGCTCCCCAGCGCCATTTGGGGCTCCCCCCTGACATGGGTGAGGCATAAATGCAATTTTGTTGTGTGCAGTGTGCAGTGTTCACTTGTGTGCTGTGGAGTGCTGTGTCACAATGACAATGGGAGTTGGAGTTTCCCAATGGGCTTTCACTTTCACTTTTTCACTTAATTGATCAAAAAACAGTCAAAGCATGGAAATATTGTGTATTATCATAGTTCAGTGACTCTCAAAAGTCTACACACCCCTCTTCAAATGTCTGGTTTTTGTGATGTAAAAATAATGACAAAAAGACAAATAATTCACAGCTTTTTCAACATTCAGTCTAAACTGTAAACGGTAACACTTTATTTTAGGGATACATCTATTAGCACTAATACATACAATGTGCCTGTATAAGTAACTTGTAAGGCATGTACAAAGCAAAATCAAACATTTGTTAGGCATGTATTCACAAATGTCTTGATCATGCACAATAAGAGATGTATTACCTATTTAACCTTAGTAAGGACCTAGTAGGCCTTAGCGTTTGCTTAGTACATGCCTTACAAGTTACTTATGCAGGCATTAACATTGTATGTATTACTGTAGTGCTAATAGATGTATCCCTAAAATAAAGTGTTACCCTATTAACTTGTACAATGCCATTGAGAAACAAACTGACAATAGAAAATAAAAAAAAAACTTGCATAAATATCTACACCCCTAAACTAAAACTTTTTTTGCAGCACCTTTGACTTTCATTACAGCACACAGTGGGTAGAGTCTACTGTATCTAGGGTCTATTGTGGGTAAGAGTCTATCAACATCGTACATGTTAATATGGCAATATTCAGTCATCCGTCTTTGCAAAAGCCTCCAAATCTGACAGATTGCGAGGGCATCTCCTGTGCACAGTCCTCCTCAGATCACCAAACAGATGTTGGGATACAGGTCTGAACTCTGTCTAGGCCATTCCAAACCCTCAATCTAATTCTGGTGAAGCCATTCTTTTGTTGATTAAGGCGTGTGTTTACGGTAATTGCCGTTCTGAAGATTATATTCCTCTTCATCTTCACCTTTCTAGCAGGGGGGCAAAGATTTTGTGCCACTACCATGGCCCCTGTGGAAATGTTCATAATTCCCTCCTCCCTAATGAAGGCCCCAGTTACAGCTGAAGAAAAACAGCACAAAAGAACAATGCTGCCACCACCATACTTCACGTTAGGTATGGTTTTATTGGGGTGATGCTTTGCGCTAAACATACCCTTTGGAATTATGCCAAGAAGTTCAATCTTGGTGTAAAGTTTGCAAAAAAATACTTCTTTAGTCTGCAAAATGCTTTTGGGAAGATTTGTTGTGGTCTGGTGAAACCGAGGTTGAGATTTTGGACATAATTCCAAAAGGTATGTCTGGCACAAAAACAACACTACATTGTCAAGGTAACGCCATGCGTAAAGTGAAGCATGGTGGTGGCAGCTGGTGGTGCTTTTGCAAAGATAAGTGCACAAATATTGTCACATAAACGTGTGCCATGCTGATAAACTCTGAGACTGAGACTGATTGCTGTAATAGAAGCCAAAAGTTGCTGCAACAAGGTATTTAGTTTAAGGGTGTGCATAGTTATGTAACCATATCAATTTAAGTTTCTTATTTGAAATGTTTCCCTTTAATGCTTTGAGTTTTTGTTTTTCAAATGCATTGTGCAGGATAATAGTTCAAATTGTATTATTGATGTATGGTCAGGAACCCCAAAGGACCCCAAAAAGGGGGTGAAAAAATGCTTCCTCCCAAAATCAAAAATTCATGCAGTAGAGGGTTCTTCTGGGACTTGTCTACTTTTGTAGGATCTATACATATATACAGTATCAGAAAAAGTAGGATGTCGTACATATTACTGAAGCCATTTCCTTGGGCGTGACCACATTTTCATTTTCATTTGTTTTCATTTATTCTTTATTTAGCCAGGATTGTCCCATTGAGACTAGTGTCCCTTCTGCCAGGGAGTCCTGGTCAAAATGGCAGCATACATATAGTTACAGACACAGACAAACACATAGACAAAAAGGAAAATAAATGTACAAAAAAACACATTAAGAAGATAAAAAGTAGCCTATGTGCTGCATAGTCAGAAACAACGACACTCCTCTGTGTAAACTGTATTAATTTCCCTCTTAAAAGTCTCTAATGAGGGCAGAGAGTCACATGACGATTTTAAATACATTTACTTGCTGCTTTTATCATGTTTTCACAACTGAAATGCTTATTTTTATGTATCAGGGTTTCCCCCAGCACTTAATTGCTAAGATGGCCACCTTGACAAGAAACACCTACCACCTTGACTAGGTCCCCTGAAAAGATAATAATTTCATGTTGTGAATGTAATTTCTAAAGTTGCTTTACCCAAAAACGTGTAGCCTCTTACTGCAAATGAGGTCGCAGACGGGCCTATTCACTATTTGCTGAAAATACTTCACTACATCCTAACAACATTGCTATGACAGTAGCGAGATCCTTAAGTAACAGATTAAGACATAGCCCATTACAATTTTGGTGACAATTATTTATAACATAGGCTCTGTGCTAAGGAGGTAAGAGTTTTCAGATCATATTTCAAATGATGCTGGCTATGCCCAGGACTGGCCTGGGGGAGAAATAGGGCCTGGGCACTTTTGGCTTAAAAGACCCCCTCATGGGGGAGAAATAGGGCCCAGGCACTTTTGGCTTAAAGGCCCCTCATGGGGGAGAAATAGGGCCCGGGCACTATTGGCTTAAAGTGGTAGTTCGCTATTTTAGACATTAAGCCCTGTTTGTGTGACTTCTGGGGTGAAGTAGAGATGTTCTCATCACAATTTTGACATTTGGTGCTGAACGGAGCATTTGGGTATTCAAGACTGCAGCCCCCCCACCTTTACATTGACTCCAATGAAGCACTCAAGCAATCGATCATAAAATGGCATTAAACTTTTGTTAAATAATAATCAATAATAATAATATTTATTTATTTATTTATTTATTACATTTCTGAACCACCACCTGGACTTGTGAAAATTCTGCGGGACACACTGTGTATGGTGTAAGACACAGTTAGGCCATTACATATTTTCCTACTTTTGACTCTTTACTCCGTCACAATGGCCCTCATTTATCAAACTTGCGTAGAAACCATCGCAGAAATGAGCGCAGATCTCGTCGTACGACGAAGCTCACGTGAGATTTACTAAACATGTGTACCTCTCCAATCCCATCGTAAGAGCGAGCGGCTGTTGATAAATCCAGTGTCTGAAAACCATCGTAATTAGAATAATCACACCTTCTCTAAAACGGCGGGAAGGAGACCACACCCCTGAGTTTGCAACATGGAGAAGCGCAAACCGGCCAAAACATCCAAGTTTCTGGTTGATTGACAGCTTGAAATTAGGCTTTACGCGAGGTGTTGCCATGGCGCCGCATTGTTTGGCTGCCTCTCTGGTAACTCCGTCAAAACCGTGCAATTTTTTCATCTTTTAAATCTATTTAGTCCATATGAAGTCAACATTTTGGACAGATATGATGATGTGTTTATAGAAAGCACTTTTTAGTGCTATTTATTGCCGTCTGCATTTTTGTTTTTATTTCTTAATCCAAATCGATGTTGTCGGATCACCGCAGCGCAACGGAACTCCATGGAGATCAGAATGCGCATAGCCTACCAACTGGCCTGGCAGAGAAACAATGTCATCCCGAAAAGCCTTGCACTACTGACTACAAGAGGTCACGGACACCAGATGAATGGGGACCATCACAGTGTAGCCTATAGCGTGGGGTGAGAGCATGCAGTTTTGCCACCCGCGATGTAGTCTCCGTCTCATCTAGCACCGTATCCACCCAGGAGCCTCGGACACCGCACAGCTGTCTGCTTTGTAAAGCGACGCGTCCAACTCTCGCCTCGATCGACACATCTATGGACAATCTGACATCTATGGACATTTTCTATAATGCTTATTTATTTAATGTGTGTATTTATGTTCACATTTTAAGTCTTATGATCTCTGCACGGTGTGGAGTTGTACCAGAACCGTCATTTCACTACAAGCTGTAACCTTGGTTATGGCTTTGTATGTGACAAATAAACTACTCAACTACTCAACTCAACAGGTAGACAACAAAATAACACGTGGAAATAATCAACAGCAGTAGTCAACAGTCTATGCATTTACATGAGACACTTAAGTCCGATTTAACTCACTTTAAATCTGATTAAAACTTAATTCCACTCTAAAAATACCATGTAAACACTTACCGAACAGGATTTAAGTTTATTCCGATTTAAACTTAAGTCCGATTAAAGTGGGTGGTTTAATCCTCTTTTAAATCCGATTAAACACGTTCCTCTGTCATGTAACCTTTTATTTGGAATTACAATAAATCCAGTTGTTCCACGCATGCTCGTTGACCACATGATGGCGCCAAGAGACCGTGCTCTTTGCCAGTGAGAAAAACATGGCGGCACTTCCTGTTGATTTTCACATGAAAGTTTTGCTTAATTTAAAGTCCCTAAGCGACTATACATGTTGTGGCTTCCATATATTGATGTAAAAGTGCCCCACGAAGTAATGAAGCACAACAAAGTTACTCCACATTACCATTTGACCACTCGTTTTTCTATGCTAACAGGGTAGCTAATGTAGCATTGTAAATGATCCAGGGAGAAAGGGGGAAATGTTGTGATTTCAGTCCGCCTGAGGCAACGATTTTCGTGGGGAAGATAACCTGCATCTCGGTGGCATTGAACCACGCCCCCGTGCCTTATTTGGCTCGCTCAGCACGTGCGTCCTCAGTCCAATCGCAATGCTTTATTTTCCCCAGACGTTTAATCGCATTTAAGTGAAAGTGCCATGTATACACATCACAAAATAACTCTTAATCCGATCTATTTAAATCGCATTTATTAAATCGGACTTAAAAACATCATGTACACGTAGCCAGTGTTTCGGTTCTCAATATGCAAGGGGTAGACATTGATTTCCAAATAGCCTAGGCCTACTTACAATGAATTGTTTGATTGACTACAGTAGACATAATGAAGATATGTTTTACATTTATATGATTATATTAAATCTTTTTATAAACGAGGTCAAGAAAGGGTTCCTACGTGAAACTGGCAAACAAACAGTGCCCAAACCATTTGTTGGGGATAGGAGAGTTTTACATGTCCAGTGCGCTGTCCTTCTCGCGCTCACGTGCGCCCTGCTTCTCTCCTGCGCTCCAGTCCTTCGAGGGGACAGCCCTAGCTTTTGCCATCTAAATGGACGACTATAACGTGTTATCGGACACACACGTGTCAGGTGTGTAGGCCTATTCGGATAGTCGTGCGTAATGGCGAAACTCAACCGGGAGATTATTACTGTATGTAGGCTATTGATTGATGTGCGCCTGAACTCCCAGGTGTTAAAAAGAAAGGACGTCGGTTCATTGATTCCACGACTGAAGGCACATCCCAATACTCGGCTGTATATTGCACAATTATTCACACATCACGTCAAATCACAAATTAGAAGTCTCTTGCAGTTGTTGACCTATGCCAAATTAACGCAGCGCTCCCAGGAAGGGTGCACCAATTCAAACAAGTAGAAGTTGGCTTATAGGCAAAATATACAATGTAAAAACATTTTGTATTTAGGCCTATGTAGGTCACATATTTATGATAATGAGTTGTTGCGCTACAACTGCTGCTCAAGTTGGTGATCATAGTCATCTCAAGTCCAATTTGAAAACGGCGTACACCGTCTGAGAGCAGTCGTAGGATTTCATCTTTCCTGCGCTTACGATGAGATTTGATAAATGCCAAGTGGTCGTAGAAAAAGAACGTACGCACGACGTACGTACGATTCTCGTCGTACGCTGCTTTGATAAATGAGGGCCATTGGATTTGAAATAAACAAACAAGCTGTGGGCATATAGACAGGGTAAGGGTATAAAGACAGGCAGAGAGAAAGAAAGAAGAGTGACGTGTATATTTTGTAACTCAGTCTAATGTTGGTCTGTCTGTTCCAGAGTCATGTCACAGAGACCAGAGTCATCTGCACAGAGCTCAGTGTCCCTGAAGAGTGACAGGTCAAAAGATGGCAACCTTCCAAACTTCAGACGGGAAAGCATGTTACCTGAACAAAGGTGTGGTACATAATCTATAATAAGTGTGTGTGTGTGTGTGTGTGTGTGTGTGTGTGTGTGTGTGTGTGTGTGTGTGTGTGTGTGTTTGTGTTTGTGTCTGTGTGTTTGTGTGACACTGGCTTTCTTACGTTCGTCTCTCTTTTCCACAGTGTCATGTCACAGATAACAGACTTCTCAAAGTGTGACAGGTCAAAAGATGGAGACCTTCCAAACTTTAGAGAGGACCGGTCAAAAGATGGGGACCTTCCAAACTTTAGAGAGGACCGGTCAAAAGATGGAGACCTTCCCAACTTTAGAGAGGACCGGTCAAAAGATGGGGACCTTCCAAACTTTAGAGAGGACCGGTCAAAAGATGGAGACCTTCCCAACTTTAGAGAGGACCGGTCAAAAGATGGGGACCATCCAAAGTTTAGAGACGACCGTTCAAAAGATGGGGAACATCCAAAGTTTAGAGAGGACCGGTCAAAAGATGGGGACCATCCAATGTTTAGAGACGACCGGTCAAAAGATGAGGACCATCCAATGTTTAGAGACGACCGGTCAAAAGATGGAGACCATCCAATGTTTAGAGACGACCGTTCAAAAGATGGGGACCATCCAATGTTTAGAGAGGACCGGTCAAAAGAAGGGGACCTTCCAAATTTTAGAATGGAAGACACATTATCTAAAGTCAGGTATGTCAAAGAAGGTGCAGTATTCCTCAGTGTGACATACAGTGTAGTAGCACATGTTGACTTCAGAGGGGAAGATGACGTATGGCATATGATTGCAGGTATTTGAAACTCCTCCTTTACAGGCAGTCTAGCACGCATTAGTATGCTTATTGCTACAGTAAACCCAGAATAGCCCGGTAACACTGACCTGAGGTGAGTTAAATGGCCTCATTTGAGCCATGAAAGATGACCTGATGCACGTTTAAGGGCCTTTCTGGAGGACTGAAAGTGGTTTAAGACAGAATAAATTAAATAAATAAATTGACATTTTTCTGTTTTTCTAGACAGCAAAAGAGGAGACATGAAGCAGGTTGGTCAGACTGAGCAGTAGGAACTAACTTCTGATTGTCTGATTTTTTTCTAGAAAGCATAAGAGTCGTCGTCAACCAGACAGCAGTGGCCGGAATGAGCAGCGGGATCTAGCTGCTGTATTCCAGGTATGTACATTGCTTTTGTATTGATATACGTAGTTCCTGTTTTCATGTATTTCATGAAGTTACGTTAACAATACAACATGTCATCTAACACGCTATACATGACGTTACGTTAACAATACAAAATGTCATCTAACATAAAAACATAAATACACACATAAAACATGTATGCAATGTTTTATGTGTGTGTTTATGTTTTTTAGAGTGTGAGTTTTTAATGGAGTGAATGTACATTTATGTTTTAATGGTGAGACCAAAGATACATTTCATGCTTGCATGACAAATAAATAAATAAATATTATATTCTATATATTCTATATTCTAACTGTACACTATTATCTTAATTCCACATGCAGCCGGAAATTGCATGATTTTAACTTTGACCATGATGGCAAATGGCAATTTATGTCACTTTTTTATGCACTAGAGCACCAGTCACAATGTACGCAGACACGTGTGTAGGTGCAATATTGGCAAAACCCTGAGGGGTGATCTTCTGAACGTCTATGATGATGTAGTAGCTTTTTCCATTTTTCCTTTTGTTTCCTTTTAACTACTACTGGTGACTGAGTTGGATTCTCTTCACTCGTGCAGGTGAATGATGACGAGAAGTTGTTGTTCCATTTAGTCTAAAGACCATTTAATGCAGCAAATGTTGGGTTTTACAAATAATTTAAAACTTGGAAAATAAAAGACAATAAACTGAGAGTGGGTCTATATGCAATGAATCAGTCCAGCAGCCCGCACGCTCAAAGGACTGTTTGCCCTCTCAGCCACACTGGATGCCGTGACCTTTGCCCTTTAGGGCTCCACCTACAGTCTTCTGCCCCGTAGATGTCACCTACAGTATGTAACAAAGTGCTCCAGTCTTCTGTCGCAGTTCAATGTGTAGTTCTAGGCACAGAGCAATCATATTGTGTTAGATGGGTTCTGAATGTGCTCTGTGCCTCAGGTGCTTGAGAGGAAAATCAACACCTTTGTGAAGAGCGAGATGCAGAGACTGAAGAGGATTCTTAGTCCAGATTACCAAGAACACTTTGAGAAGAGAGAAGAGGATGAGAGTGATGCCAGAGAAGGAGCTCTAAAGATGGCACTGCATTTCCTATGGAAGATGGACAGAGGGGATCTGGCTGAAAAACTGAGAGAAAGTAAGAATTCACCCTCCGCCTCTGAGACACATCCTCTTGTCTCTTGTTTCTTCATTTATTTTTACCAATTACAAAACAATGGTATAGTCCTTGTAAACATGAACATTTTTGTGTCATTTGCTTTAGTACTTTATCTGTATCACTTATGTACAACTACAATACCACTAGCTCAAAGGAACAGCTGTCACTGTGACTGTGTCAGTGTTTTGTATAATTATTGTTTTTTGTTTGTGAACCAGATGAGCTGGATGTACTGTGTCAGGATGAGATGAAAAGAAATCTCAGGACCAAATACCAGAGTGTGTCTGAAGGAATCCCCAAGGAGGGAAGCTCTGCTTTTCTAGACAAGGTTTACACAGAAATCTACATCACTGAAGGAGGAAGTGGGAAAGTAAATGAGGAGCATGAAGTCAGGCAGATTGAGTCCAGATCCAAGACACCAGCCGGACAAGAGACACCAATCAAATGCAGTGACCTCTTCAAGCCTTTACCTGGTCAAGACAAACCAAGCAGAAGAGTTATGACAAAGGGAATAGCTGGCATCGGTAAAACCATCTCCATTCAGAAGTACATCCTGGACTGGGCTGAGGGAAAAGACAACGAAGAGATCCACTTCATTTTCCCATTGCCTTTCCGGGAGCTCAACCTCTTGAAAGACAAACAACGCTCTTTGATGGATCTTCTTCACCACTTCTTTCCAGAGCTGAAGCAGTTAAGGTTTGGCAACCAAGAGAAGTACAACATACTGTTCATCTTTGATGGTCTGGATGAATGTCGACTCCCACTTGACTTCCAGAAGAATGAAAGTTGGTCTGATGTGGCGGCTGTCACCTCACTGAATGTGCTCCTGACAAACATCATCAAGGGAAATCTGCTCCCCTCTGCTCTACTTTGGATAACTTCTCGACCAGCAGCAGCCAGTCAGATTCCTCCTGAATGTGTTGACCTTGTTACAGAGATACAGGGCTTCAATGACTCACAGAAGGAGGAGTACTTCAGGAAGAGGATCAGTAATGAGACTCTTGCAAGCAGAGTAATTTCTCACATTGCATCATCAAGGAGCCTCTTCATCATGTGCCATATTCCAGTGTTTTGCTGGATTACTGCTTGTGTTCTTGAGATGATTCTCAACTCTTCAGCAGGAAAACAGCTTCCAAAGACTTTGACAGAGATATACACATCATTCCTGATCTTTCAAACCAAACAGAAGAACCAAAAGTTTGAGGATATAGATAACCCTGAGCCACAATGGAACCAGGGTCTTATCCTTGATCTTGGGAAGCTTGCTTATGAACAGTTGGAGGAGGGAAATTTGATCTTCTATAAAGAGGACCTGAGAGAGTGTGGCATTGATGCCACAAAAACAGCAGTAATTTCAGGTGTCTTCACTCAGATCTTCAGAAAAGAATCTGGAATCTATCAAACACCAGTGTTCTGCTTCATCCACCTGAGTATCCAGGAGTATCTTGCAGCTCTGTATGTGTTTCTGATGATGGCAACCGAAAAGAAAGATGTGCTGTCCATACCCCAAAGCTATTGGTCTTGGACACGCATGACCATCCTACACAAGAGTGCTGTGGACAAAGCTCTGGAGTATAAAGATGGCCGCTTTGACCTCTTCCTCCGTTTCCTTCTTGGTCTTTCTCTGAAGTCCAACCAGACTCTCCTGCATGGCCTACTGCAGAGAGGACAGAAACAGACGAGCAATGATGAAACAATCAGTTACATAAAGGAGAAGATCAGGGAGGCCCCTTCATCTGAGAGGGTGATCAACCTCTTCCACTGCCTGAATGAACTGAATGACCACTCCTTAGTGGAGGAGATCCAGAGCTTCCTGAGTGCAGGGACACTTTCTGAATCCCAGCTCTCACCTGGCCAGTGGTCAGCTCTAGTGTTTGTGCTGCTGACATCAGACCAGGAGCTGGATGTGTTTGACCTGAAGAAGTACATCAGATCTGACGAAGGTCTCCTGAGGCTGAAGCCAGTCGTGGAGGAATCCCAAACTCTCCTGTAAGTATGATGGCAGTGAGTACATTTCAGACAAGAGGTTACTGTTTAAAACATGCTGTATGGCAGTGAATACATTTCAGACAAGAGGTTACTGTTTAAAACATGTGGCAATGAGTACTCTGCAGGCTAGAGCTTATGAACAGATTTAATTACTAATTGAATATGGTTTTAAGTAATTTGAGTTGGAGTTTCCCAATGGGCTTTCACTATATGGTTTTAATTTGTTTTCCCCTCCCCAATTCCAGGCTTGATAGCTGTAGTCTCAGTGAAACAAGCTGTACAACACTGGCATCTGTCCTCTGCAACGCATCCTCAAAAGTGAAGAAATTGGACCTCAATGGCAACAGAATTGGAGATGTTGGAGTCAAAGAACTTTGCAGTGGATTGAAGAATCCAAATTGTGGTTTGGAAACACTCAGGTAAGACATGTTAGTACTTCAGTAATTATTAATTGTTTGATTTGATTAATCATTCCATAGATATAGGAAAAAAAAACAAGACAACAATGACTTTCTGTATTGTAGCTCAGTCCAGTAGCTTAGTTATTTGTATAAGGAATGTTTAGCAACTCATTATTTTTGCATGTATGTAATATATCATTGATCCCGGTAGCTCAGTATAAGAAATGTTCCATAACATGGTGGAGATTAATGTTTACAGCATGCAGACACTGTTCATGTTTTGTGCCAATAGTATAAATAATGTAAAATCTTGATGATGTTGAGCATGAGAGCATTAAGAGGACTTTAAGGTCAGGCATCAACATCAGACTCCTTCTGCAAAATGTCAGACTGACTTTGGATAGTGTGTGATGTCTGAGTAAACTGTGTAAAGTGTAGAGTGCTAGTAGCTGAAGTAATGTTTAATACTGTATGCTGGGTATTCTGATGATCAGAGTAATAATATTGTGCATTAAGAAAACGTGCTATAAGATCTCTATTCTAGAGTGATGTTCTATCTCACTCCAACACTGTAAAATGAGAATGTTTAAAAAAATAGAAGATATCTTTATGATGAGAGCATATTTATAGCTACACGGTCAAAGACGTCTTTGTCATTCAGTGTTACGGACACCTTCCGCTGACTGAAACTGCAAAAAAAAAAAAAAAACACGATTTTTAAATTGTTTCAAGTGAATGGATGACAGCAGAGGCTTTCATGAATTCCCTGTTGGGAATGGGTGGGTTGCAGGTTAACCATTTTAAGAAAATGTACCATTATGACATCACGTTGGGGGTTCCGCAGGCTCATAGGAGTCAATGTAGAACCAGAGACGTTCTTAATGCAGAGACGGCCAACTCGACGTTCCTTCCTGTTTCACTTATGACGTCGGCCACGCCCCTTTAGGAGACCTGATAGGAGACTTTTATAATGGGCGCCTATGGGCGAATCTGACTTTTCCACGGATACGACCAATGCCTTAATTCATGGGCGGAGCGATGGATTTAAAAATTGTATATCTTGCGAGCCACATGCCTTCTTTACATTCTGAAAATTTAAATTACATCTCAGAATTAATTTTTCACAGAGAAAATCGACTTTGTTTGACGCGTGTCCCATCTAGTGCGGGCCACTGCCATGGAATGCCAAGAATGATTGACAAGCGGTGCAGAATATTTGCTTTGCGTGAAAACAGGAGCGGTTGATAAGGAGCACGTTTATTTGTGTTATGTTGTTGTTACATCGCAGGCCCTAGTTCACGTCTACTTTGCACGTCTGTTGTGAAATAGTAGTAATTATAGTAATATAATTAATTAGTATAATAATATAATATATAATAATAGTAATTATAGTAATAATAGTAGTAATTTCGGCAAATTATTAAAAGCTTGATGTTCATTTCTGCACGTTTCAGTTTCAGTGCTGTCCATAAGTAGTTTTCGCCGCTCCCCAGTCTGACCACGGGTTTATAGCCTAAATCTAGTGAGACACAATACCATGACTGCAAATAAATGACAACAGTTGGGTGGCAAATGCATAGCCTACGTACGGCTACTGCTTCAGGTTAAATGAGTATAGACTTTATTCAATAGGCTACTCTTTGCAGCAGTCTGTGTTGCATGACACTTCAGCATCATCTCATCCAGTCAACTGTTAAACGAAATGCAGGTTGCGCCAGGCAGGGCAAAAGTTAGCGGAGATGGCTGGTTAACTCGGACATTCGCCTATTAATTTCGCAAATATTGTATTAGTAGGCTAGTTCAGATACACTGCGCTCTTCCCTGTGGTGCGTCTCCAGTTGAATAAAGGTGAGAAAGTGGATCGCACTCGGGTTCTTCTTTTCTTCTTTTCATTTTTTTACATAGCAGCAAGAGTGTAGACAAACGTTTTGGCTGCTGCCTTCGTCAGTGTCTCCACTTCTGCTGCTATGTAAAAAATAAAAAGATGAAAAGAAGAACCAGAAGTGCGATCCACTTTCTCACCTTCTAAGTTATTCAACTGGAGACGCACCACACGGAACACCGCGGTGTATCTGAACTAGGCTACTACTTCTGCAACTGAGCCACACCAGCAGCCTGCAAGATGTCCTTCGAGACGATAACCCAAGGTAACAGACGCAAGAGCCAAAACTTTCACCTTCAGCGCAGCAGAAAGAACAAAAATCCTGTAGGCTACCATCCAGCAAATATTGGATTAAAAACCGTGAATCTTGACATGAGAAAATAGAGGATAGGCTCAACGATGCACTAACGGGATGCACAGGATACGAGTTTGATAGCTGTAGGTTCTCTCCAAATGTTCGAGTTTGGCACTGCATAGCCTGCGCTCTCTGGATAGGCCTATTCTCGTTTTTTTATCAGGCTATTGAGCGAGCTTTAGTCATGCATGTGCAGCGCAATGTTTTAGTCAAAATTCGGTACAGTTCCGTGAACTTGGATCCTCTGAAGGCACGATATGAACGCACAAATGTGTCTAGAACAATATGCCATAGACGGGAATAATGACGGCTGAGGATTGTAGGTGAATATGGTTACATTACGCGCTGCTAGACATCATGGATTTAAATAGCCTACTTGTCTGTTTAGGCTATCTGAAGCACGTCATACTTCTGCATCAGCCTACATGTAGGCTCTGTCTCCAGTGCAGACTTCAGTGTCCCGTTAAGATCCTCTCCTTTCTAAGCACGATATGAACACAAAAAAAACTTCCGTGTAGGCCTAGTTGTGTAGCACAATATTTCATACGAAGTCATTACCACAATTGCATGAACTTGATTAAATTAAATTTAAAATTATACACGAGGTCATGTCTAAACTCAAGCACGTCTTTCATAGTGAATTTAAATAATTTGGTTGGACTTCCAAAAAAAAAAAAACCCTAAGCCAGCCACACAAGTTTTGATCATTGTGCCGTCGTGTCATGTCGCTCAACTGCATGAATCAGGTGGCTCTGTCTGCAGGCACTTGATTTTTTTCACAGTGGCTGTATTTCTCACGTCTATGCCATCTAAAATATCAAAAGCATTTTGAGTGCAGAGACCACGGCAATAAAGTTATCATATTAAGTTGCCCAGGGCAGCCGGTTTTGTAAAATTGTGCGTGATGCTGCTGTTAAACGTTGCCTGGCTGTTTCTCTGACCGGAGTTCTCCCAGCGCCAGCGGAGCAAATGAATTTAGGAAACGTGATTGGTTGATTCTGCGCTGGTGTTCGATGATTGACAGTTTGGCCACACCTTTTTAGGAGACCAGAAGTACTTGGTTGGTGAAACATTCCATCCTATTGTTGACGTCACCAGCTGGCTATCTTTTTAGAACAGAGAATCTTTGGTAGAACCTTAGAATACTGGGGGAGTTCCCCCAACGTGATGTCATACCTGCAACCCCACCTTTTAAGTAATATGTTAGAGATGTTGATGATCTGAGCACTTAGAGGGGTTTAATTTCAGTCATCAACAACAAACTCCCCTCTTCTCCAGAATATCAGGCTGTGGTGTAACAGGAGAAGGATATGCTGCTCTGGCCTCAGCTCTCCAATCAAACCCCTCATCACACCTGGAGGAGCTGGACCTGAGAAGAAACGACCTTGGACACTCTGAAGTGAAGCTACTTATTGATTTATTACAGAATCCTGCCTGTAAACTGCAGACTCTGAGGTAAAATCATTTCATGTCCCATATGTATTATGTATCTAATTATTTTAAGATTTTAAGCAGGGCTTGAAAACAAAATTATTTTTCAATCGTTCCGTTCCGAATGGTTCAGGTAGGCCTTTGTTTAACGTTTTCGTTCTTAAATTCGTTCCGCAACCAAAAATATCGTTCCTGAACCAGTTCGGAACGCAAAATATCGTTCGTTCTTATTGTTCCGGCATTGTTTTGCGGACCTATCAAGTCCATTTTTATGGACTGTACCTTATACCAGTGGCGAATCGTGAGCTCAACAGCTGGGCCTTCACAAAAAAAAAAAAATCTCGACAGGCTAGCGAACTGCTTGATTCCAGCTTGAGAAGTTTACTGAATCTCCGTGAATCTTAACAGTCTTGTAAAACTGAAACAGAATTAAATATAGGCTATAGGATAGGCCCTACATTTAGGAAATAAAAGGGAATGCAATACATGGGATCTGTTTCCCCTTTACATGCACTAACTTAGTGTTTTCTTAGAGTCCCTTCTGATGCTATTAGCCATTCCCGTAATATGGCTGGTTTAGACAGTGGCAGTCGGTGAAAACGGTCGGGGTTCCAGCTTTTCATTTTACGGCCGCAGCCGGTGTAAGAACCGCGGACCATGTTTAGCCTACCTAGCCACCTGATTGAGTAGCCTGCATCCGGGTCACACTAGAGAGTTGCAGTGAGACACCTCTGAAAACACTGGCCAGTGAAAGACTGTGTGGTCCGATGATCTTCTCTGTGCCTCGGTTTGATTGACGAGACCTTTGTGATGAAGTGTGTAGCGTTTTTGAGGTTGTTTATAGCGGGGAAACATCAGAAAATAATATTTACAAATTGGCCCCGCCGTGATGCATTGGCTGCGTTTTTCGCCAAAAAGCTTAAAATAAGCTAACTCCATAACGGCGCGGCATTGCCCGGAATGGCTCATCATTAGATACATTATGTGGCATGGGAAATCGATGGTGAAACTTTCATTTTACGCCGGAACTATCCTTTAAGAGACTGATCATTTACAGTGTTGGGAGTAACGAGTTACAAAAGTAACTAATTACTGTAATGCATTACATTTTTGAGTAACTCAGTAATGTAACTAATTACAGGGGGAAAAATCGGTAATATGTCCTCGTTACAACGCAAGTAACTTGCACATTACAACGCATTTTTTTCACCTACATCAGCTCGAGATCAGCTATTGCATCTGATAGTAGGCCTACGTCCACGCAGAGATTTTAAAGTTCCACGCAGAACATTGCTTCTCTTTCACGCTTCGTCTCTCGAAATGGCAGGCTGACAAAGGATGACCGATCCAGAAGATCCAGCTTGCTCGTTTTCAAGATGAGTATATGCCCACTATTTTGACTTAATTGAAAATAAGGACGGCAAGAACATTTCAGTTAAATGCACACTGTAGGCCTACTTGAAACCCAAACCGTGTTCCACGTCGAAAAACAGTAGCCTACAAACAATTTGACGATTTGAAGAGGTGCCATAGCACCACCAAATTAGTCAGGAAAGGAGGGGATGCATCCCATTCTCATGAGACAGGGACACGGCAGGTTATCCGACGGGGGGATGAGTAGGGCCTACGTTGCACCCCCCTCACTTTTGTTCAACTACACATCACTAAAATTGAAATAAATCCATTTGAAATAAAATATTATACGTTCGCCTGTCTAAGTAGTGAAATTGAAAATGCTTGCTGTCGTTGCATCACTCTGTAGCCTATCACATTAAATTCCAGTGCAATAGTTGCAAGAATAGAACTAGCTGTTTGCGCAAAGTCGCAGAATATGTTGGCCGCGGTGCTGACTGAGCGCGCGTAAAGAATAATAGTTCTAGAGTTGTGAGTGAGTGACAAACTGATCTCCGCACAATGTCACATGATTCAGGCGAGCCACGAGCTTGTAAACTGACTGGCTGGTATCCTCGCAATCATTTTTCGCCTATAATTTCGTTCATTGATAAGACATTTTCCCCGGTGTGCTGTAGGCTATATAATTAATATTCAAAATGGGCCTACTGTAGCAATGCATGCATCTGCTCTTTTATCAATAATAATTTTCAAACTCGTAGTGCAGTGAGGTGGCTTTATGTTTCAGCCAATTGCAATGGAGCCTGTGCTGCATGCGTCCGTAATAGTTTTTTTTTTTTTTAAACGGCGCTGGTGTGCATGGTAAGGTGTGGTAAGAAGAGAAAGGATTAATCATTGTATCGGTGAATTAATATTGTATGTGGGTAAGATGCAATCCCTGAAAATGTTGGTTTTCAGTCTGCAGGCTTCCAAAACGACTTGTGGATGGCAGGTGAAAGTCATGCCACCTCATAGATTTGCACTGTAGATTGCCAAATCCTTATTTCCAGTCATTTTGGCTAAAGTAACTAAAAGTAATGCAAAAGTAGTGTAATGCCTTACTTTTTAAAAAAAGTAATGTTGTAATGTAAGGCATTACTTTTAAATGACAGTAACATGTAATAAGTAGTGCATTACAGTTTTTGAGTAACTTTCCCAACAGTGATCATTTATCGTCTATAAAAGGGACAGTTTGAGACTAGTCTATCGGCCCAACGGCACCGAGACTGTATGAGGTTATCGGAGGGAGGTTTTACCAACGTTCCTCGCCAACTCTGCTAGTTAGCCTCCGTTACACATGCACACATCCATGACATCCCCCCCCACCTCCACACACACACACACACACAGACACACAACGCTTTTGCCTTCCACCGACCATTTAGACCTCTGTGTTATGGGATGGGCTAGCCACACACACACACACGCACACACACACACACACACGCATGCATATACATGCACACACACACACACATGCACAAGCATGCACGCACACACACACACACACACACACACACACACAGATCAGTCATCAGCTGCTTGAACTGTGCCCCCTCATCATGGCAGCAGGACTGTAGAAGAGCTGTGTGTGTGTGTGTGTGCGTGCGTGCGTGTGTGCGTGCGTGCGTGCGTGTGTGCATTTCCCAGCAGTGGTATCAAATCAGTGTTTGTTGTGGTGTCTCTGCAGGTTGTTGGAGAGTGATGCTGCAGACCAGGCCTGTGTCTATCTGACTTCAATTCTACATGGAAACCCTTTAGTGGGAACAGAGCTGAATCTGAAGGGGAAGATACCAGGAGACTCAGGAGTGAAGCAGTTCTGTGCTCTACTGAGGGACCCACACTGCAGAATCAAGTCTCTCAGGTTAGTAGTTTAATTAGTTTGATCAACAAACAGGTAACTGACATGAGTGATCATGACCTGAAGTAAGCACTGTATGTCAGATCTGATGAAGGTCTCTTGAAGCCAGTAGTGGAGGAATCCCAAACTCTCCTGAATGTCTGATGACATGCGTTACACTTCTGACAAGAGTTTGCTAACTCATTGATATGATCATTTGTTTAATAATACTGTATGTTGGAGATCAATGCCGGAGTGGCCATTATAACTATAATTCAAAATCCCGGCCCAAATCCCGGCCCAAATTTTGGTGTGGCCTGGTTGGACCAAGGGTAAATATTTTCAAATTCAGTTTTGTCACTGAAGGTTATTCTGAATGTAATGATCACTTGTAGTCTGCATAAATATTCACCATGACAGCGCAGCCACCGGCAGCACCACAGCAGATTATTGCAATCTAGGCGCCAAAGAGTCCGGGGGGGAGGGGCGGCGAAACATGCGAGGAAAGGTGCACTTTATATAAATCTGTAATAGCCAAATTAAATACTAGAGATGCACAGGATCCAAGATCCGGTTCCGGATCCGGCAGGATAATAGGGTTTTTCACAGGATCCGGATCCGGCAGGATCTTAAGCAGTGGATCCGGTATCCGGCAGTTACCTAAAAATCAGGATCTGGTGCATCGCTAGCCCGGGTTTTTCAGTCAGTCTTTCACAACCCCATTTGCTGCATGGAGTGAAAGAACTTTGGAAGCGGCCAGTGCAGGCAGTGTGGCAGTAAGTCATTGAGTCTAAAAAATAGTTTGAGCCAACGTAATAGAAAGGGCCCACGTGTGCGAGTAGGCTATGTGTTTCAACCCTTTCATAGGATCCGGTATCCGGGTCCGGATCCGGCAGGATCTTAAGCAGTGGATCCGGTATCCGGCAGGATCCTAAAAATCAAGATCAGGTGCATCTCTATTAAATACATCACTTTCTACTGCCTCTACCACAACAGAAGTCAGCGAAAATGAGGAGTCAGAAATGTAGGAACAGGGCATTGGATGGGTAATAATTCAACTAATCTTTACTTTGTTTAAATAATATTTAAAGTTCGTGGCAATTCGAATTACTTGGAAGTGACTTGAGGGCCCTGACATGGCGCGAGCACTGGAGAACTGCCGTGCTAACCCTATTTGTACTCTTGAAGAACAGCAATCGAGCGAGGGGAAAAGAGAGAGAGAGAGAGAGAGAGAGAGAGAGAGAGAGAGAGAGAGAGACGAAAAGAAGAAGCAAAGTGGAGGTAGGATAAAAGAAAACAAAGATGAAGTGACGGCTCGTGCCATTATCCCTCCCAAGCGTTGTTGCATGGAATGCCTCGCGATAAACAATCTGAAGCTAGTTTGCAAACGTCGCAGGAAATTATGTGACTTGACGCAACTCACAATCAGCTCGAAATGTTGGGTTCACAAAGAAAGATCTTCGCGCTTTCTAGCGGTCCAAAACCAAAATCCAATGTGCGTATGCCTCGGAGGCATGAATAAGCTCAATAAGAAGTCCAGTAACGCAAGTAACAGGGTGAGGATCAATCTTCACATGCATGTTTGCAAATGAAATGTGGATAAAATGTTTGGTGATGTGACAGTTGCGACGAGAATGTGAGAGGGGGGATGAATTGATATCTCAGCAGGCGTTACTCCTAACTTCACGGCTCTGTGTGCGTCCAAGATGTGCATGTGGAGCATCAGACAAACAGAACACGGAGCCTGACTTCACATAACCCACACTCACAGCCACAGATACAGTAAGTTGTTGAGAACTTTTTGTGATGGCAAAGGCAGTTTGATTGGTCAAGTAAATCCTGTACAAATACAAATATAAAACTTTTTTGTCATGTTTATTTTAATTTGAATTAACCTACGCTTTGTACAGTTAAAATTTTCTGTTAACTTAACAACATATACACGTACTGTAGGCCTAGTCTAATTCAACACAAGTCCAATAAAATGCATTGTGATCGATTTTCCGTATCAAAGTGGCCTAGATGTTAATTAAAATCCCGGCCTGATTACATGGCCCAATCTGGCCCTGTTGGAGATGTTAATGATGTGAGCACTGAGAGGGGTTTAATGTCAGTCATCAACAACAGACTCCTCTCTT
>NC_085877.1:50064098-50076598 GCF_034702125.1 Engraulis encrasicolus
CACACACACACACACACACACACACACACACACACAGGATTCAGTGGTCCAGACTCGGCGTTGGGGCAGGGGGCGTAGGTAAACAACGGTGGGGCAGTGCCATTTAACAAGTTTGAGTCAAGTTCACCATATAACTGGCGGCAGAGTCACGTTTAGTTCTACCTAGGCTACCTACTGCACAGGCTGCGCTACTAGGCCTGCTAGGCCTACTCCTCCTCCCTACACCAATATGTCTGTTAGAAAGGTGGACACCACATTCAGATCAGACGCGATATCTGTCCAGGATTATACTGTATTTTTATAGGCCGTCAAGATAAAAGGCAATTCTCAGTGTTTTCTGGTCTTTGAAAGAGGGGACGCTGATAACCCCAAGCCACATGAGCATTTTGGACAAAAATGCTCTTATGGTGAATTTTGAGGTCTGCTTATCAGCGTTCCTTTCACTCCACCACTCGAAAATACAGATCCGATGCTTGCGTTGTAATAGGCTACCGCTTACACAGCAACAATTCACATTATGCATTCAACAACAGAATATCACCCCACCGGGATGATCCTTCTGGTAGCCTGTGAAATAGATAATGAAGCCAGACGTGGCCGTGATCATGGACAGCTACCACCTCCGGTAGAAAAGACTAGAGTAGACAGAAAATAGGCACGACATGGTGCGTCATTTGAGGACACTCCTCCTGAGAACCGTCAACTATCCCACTCATCCACATCATACCACTGCGGACCCAAACTCAACCTAAATAGGCTAAACAATAGACAATGACGCTGAAATATTCCACAGTCGTTCATCTCGAGGATGGACATTTCAAAGAATGTCAGACGAGCCGAACCTCAAAGCGTGTATTATACAGCGTTTGATTATTATCATTTTATAGGCTAGTGACAATGGGCCCAAAAAGGCCTTCGTTTTCGAGATACCCCAACCGGAGGTAGAACAAAACCCAATAATGTTTTTCCTCATCTCTAAGGTGTCCCATACATGAAAATGATTCTTGGCCAAAGTGATTTTAATGCTAAGCCTAACAATTTTACACATTTCCATATGCACCTTCACACAAAAAAAGCACCCAAAATGTGACTTCTCCGTATGGGAGTAGATATACAAAAAAACATGCAGAAAATTACCAGAAGCTCTGAGAGCTTTGAGAATTGGTATGCTTGTGCCCAGGGGCTACCTGCACCAGATAGAAGTGTTTGTATTGGACCATCTTGATGTATGAAGGAGATATAAGCATTTAATCACACACCTAAAATAGGCGGAAAATGAAAAAAAGTGATATTTATACAGAATGTCATCATTTACATTGTAATTGCTTTGTCAGGGAATGTCATATGCACACATATGATATCTTGTTGGAAAGGTGAGATTGTTCTGAATCCAGCAATACCTCATATGTATATATTTTCTGAATATTAAAGATGGCATATTGTTCAATGTATGAGGTGCCCAGAATGAAAAAAATCGAAAAGGAGTTACAGGACCTATTTCAATACACTTTATTGGTGACAGGAATGCTCCAAACTGTATTACAGTAGCCTATTACTTCAAATTAACTTATTATTAGTGTGTGGTGCTATAGATTATGCTTGAATGAAGAATCAGATTAGGGTGAAAATAAATGTATCACTAGTGTGTGTGTATATATATATATAATTTCTTGCACATTGTTAAGATGGAAAATGCAGTGACTCCACCTACTTCCAATGCCTTGCAACTAGCTCATCAGAATATTGCATCACTCCTTTCAGGTAGATATGATAGAGGAAGGGGAAATAGGGTGGATGTTATTCAGTTTGTTCAGAGATCTTTTATCTTCCACGAAGTGGAGCTCTCCAGTTCTTCTTCCATGAAAGAGCCAGCTTTCCTTATCAGTCTTTCAAGACACCCAATACCCCCTCATAGAAAAGGACACATACTGGCTTCAACAGTCTCATAGAACATATTAAGGAGTTTATAGCAGACAAGTATAGCCAATACTGTACTTTTTTGTAAACTGCATCTTTGGCTGACCAGTCCAGTTTGTTGTCTTGGTATACCCTGAAATACTTAGATGTGCTTACAATCTCCACTTCATCAACCTCAATGGAGATTGGTTGCAGAGCGGGCTTAGACCTCCATAAGTCCACCTTCATCTGCTTGGTGTTAGTGTTGAGTTGTAGGTGCATTACACCTCATGATATGTGTGATATGTGATACTTATGTTAAGTCCGATGTGCACAAAGTGAACAGGAGAGGAGGGAGCACAGTTCCCTAGGCTGCTTTAGTACCACATACTACAGTGTCCAAGAGGCAATCTTTCAGTTTGACAAACTGTGGCCACTCTGTTAGGTAGTCCCTGATCAAGTGCACAAGGAGGGCATCCAAACCCAGGAGCGTCTCTCCCAATGGAGGGTTGGATGTTGTAGAAAGCGCTGGAAAAGTAAAGGAACATGACTATATGTCCTGTGTAATAGGTATGTGATGGCATCATCCACTCCAACCTTCTCCTGGTATGAAAACTGTACTAGATCCAGTGCATGACTTACTGCAGTCTGAGTGTATGTAACAGCATTGTCTTCATGCTGTGTGAAGGGAGGGCCTCTCGGTTGAAGTCGTTTATCTCTTTTGGATGTGGCTTTTTGGGGACCAGGATAAGGCATAATGTGTTCAGAGTTGGTGCCTTACTAAGATGTACACTCGGGTTGAATAAATATTCCAGCTGCTCAGCCACTTCAGCACCACAGGTCTTTAGCAGTCTTGGTGATGTCCTATCCAGTTAATGGGCTTTAACCAGGTCTGCTGTGATTATAGAGAGGAGGGAGGGAGGAGGTGCTGGGTGGTGGTAGTGTGATAAATAAAGACTGCTCCTGGAAGGAGCAATGCTTTATGTTTACATACAAATGGTATGTGTATTACCAAAGCCTGACAGCAGGAAGCAAATGCCTTTTATTTCATGAGCCTACTGTAATAAACAGGGAGGGGAATAGCAAACATATTCAGTGAATTCAAAAGTTCACAGATCCATGCACAGCTTCTTCATTAGGTTCACTCAGGCATTACCTGACATCACTCAGGTGTGGCTTAATACCATCATGTAGGAGCGGGAAAGGATCTGCACACTGCTTGCAAAAGACTTAATTTATTTGGAGCAATGTTTCGATCATAGATCTAAAGAAGTTTTTTGATTTGGCACCTGCTGATGCTTTTCTGATGGATGTGCGCGCTTTCCACTACACTCTTACCATCATGTCACATGTTAGTGAATTGAATTCAGTGAATTATTTGTTTCATAGCTTTTATTTTAAATTGATTAACCCACTTTCTGCCATTAAATGTTAGTGCACCATATCTGTAGCCCACTGGTGACATTTCACTTAACTTATCCATGTCATCTGATGACTATATAGCTGGATTGACCAAGTAAAGAACTATGATGTCTCACACTTCTCTTCATCCGGTAGCAGATCATTTTATTTTTACAATATCATTTTGGCAAATCATTTTTGGCAAATAGGCGGAAAGGTAAGGCTAGGGTCTGTTTGTTAAACTAAGGGAAATAACAGTGTGTCAAATACACTAGACTTCAATCCAGCAACCACATCATATTCTACAGCTAAGCAAATGGTTTGGCTGGACCTGGAAGAAAGGGCCAACCAAAGTGCAAGTCAGAAGAGTAATGACGTTATCAATCCTGGTCCATTTGCTAAATATAGGCTTAATACAATTAATTGGGAACAAGGCATCGGAGGTAGACCACACTGGGCATTCCTTTAATGTGCCACGGTCAAGACCCCTCAACTCAAATCCTCTCAGGGGTACCAAGGTTCTGTGCTAGGCCCCCCTGTCTTTGCCATCTTTATCTCATCTCACTGGGCAATGTTGTCCACTCACCCTGCTCCCTGCTATGTTGATGATAAACACCTGTCTGTCCAGCGAGATAACTCCATAGTTTCTGCGTGTACACTACAAACGTTTCAGAACATCTCTTTCACCTCTAGATGTCTAATCTAGATGTCTAACCTTTGTATCATTTCAAGCTATGCATTCAATGTCTACAACTTGAATTACAATAAATAGCTGGGAAAATTAGGGTGTTATAATGCTCTAATGCATTGTCTTGGTTCCGCCTTTTTGTAATGTCTATGTGTCTATCTGCCTGTCTCTTAGACCTGGCCACATGGATGAAGCAACACCACCATCATCTGCCATTATATCAAGCAAGACATGAGGTCAACCACTGTTACCTCAGAAAACGCTACATAAACCTGGGTGTTATTATTTATGACTGCCAATCTTTTCTGAAAACACTGCTTAAATTACTGATGCTCTTTTGCACTGTTCAATAAACAGAAAATCAGACTGTACCTGACCCAATATGCCACTCAGGTTCTGTTCCTTGAGTGCAATTCTCTCCTGGAAGGAACTGTTTAATTTGATCTGAGGCTGCCCTAAAACGTAATGTTGCTTCGCAACACTGTAACACCAACAGTCTGGCCTTGGCCTCTGACAAGGTAATCCCAATGGGTTGACAAGTTACCAGCTGATACAAGAGTTTGGTCATCCCCCTCAACTTTTAAGAAGATGAAAACACACATATCACACATACCATACACATATCTTCTAGGAGTATTTATCTTCATGCTCAACTCTTATAACCCTATATACAGTATAAGCCTGCACTCTGTATTTTCCACACACACTGAATGTAGCCATTGGATAAAAGAGTCAGGGAAATGTAATGAACTTAAACTCCCTATACTGGCCAGATCTAGACAGGGTGAGAAGACTTAGTCATTATGCAAAATGCTGGAACCAGCTTCCTGTCCAAATTAGAACTGCCCCGATAGTATCTTATTTTAAAAAGAAATGTGAAAAGGTTTATTCTCATCTGCATTAAGTGATACAGTACAGTACACAATGCATTCTTTCTTCTCTTTTCTCTTTCTCTAATCGTTAGGACATTGAATGGCGATTTTGTATCATGATGTACTTTGATTGATTGATCGATTTTATTGATTTAGGTTTATCAATGCCATTACAATACCTGTATACATCAGTGGTATGTTGGTGCGGTGTATCTCTGTTACGCTATATTATTGTAAGGACGTTTTAAGAACAAATATCCTTATACCATATAGTTCCCTCACTGTGTTGTATTGGTTAATAATATTATACTTAAATATATACTAGGCTTCAGAGCACCACTACGGTTAATTAATGAACCAGCCTTTGAACTTTTATATCTATGGAATGGACTGGTTCATTTTCTTTCTTTTTTGGACACATTATGTATTGAACGATGTACCATCATCAATGTTGAGAATATATATACATATTTGGTAATGTTAGATTTAGCACAATCTCATCTTTTCCAGCTTTACAATAGCCATATATATATATATATAGCTATATATATATAGCTGGCTCTTTCATGGGAGAAGAACTGGAGAGCTCCACTTCGTGGAAGATAAAATATCTCTGAACAAATTGAATAACATCCACTCTATTTCCCCTTCCTCTATCATATCTACCTGAAAGGAGTGATGAAATATTCTGATGAGTTAGTTGCAAGGTATTGGAAGTAGGTGGAGTCACTGCATTTCCAGCTTAACAATACCTACAGATGTGCAAGAAATGATATATATACTGTATATGTATATAATAATAATAATAATAATAATAATAATTGTATTTGTATAGCACTGTGTCATACAAGGCATGTAACTCAAAGTGCTTAACAAATGGGAAAAAACATTGTTAGAGATAGATTTAAAAGGAGAGGTATAGAGGAGAGGCAGAAAAAGCAAGAAGGCAGAGGAAGAAGAGATAGACAGAGAATGTAGAGTCATAAGGTCAACGTAGGTTAGGACCAGGATTCTTAGATGTGTAAGGTCCATAGTGGCTGGGGCCTATCATAAGTCATAGATAGTCACACAGAGATTGGGCGCTCAGGTGCGGCCCCTGGTGGCATCAGGGGTGAGGAAAAACTCCCTTTCGCTTGATTCATAGTTTGTGAGGGGGAAAAAAAAGCTCGGTGAGGTCTGAGAAAAAAGACCCCCTGTAGTCAGGAAGAAACCTCAGGCAGAGACCAGCGGCCACCTAGGGGAGCCCCCTGCCAGGGCTGGATTGCGAGTAGTAAGGGCGCTGCGGCGGCTGGGACACTATGACGTCTTGGCAGCTAGGAGTTGGCAAGGATGAAGAGGTGGGTCTTCAGCTGCTTCTTAAAGGAGTCGACGGAGGTGGCTGATCGGATCTCGATGGGGAGGGCGTTCCATCTCTTGGGCGCATAGCAGGCAAACGCGGCGTCGCCGATCTTCTTCTGCGGGGGGGTGGGGGTCCTTAGCAGCTTGGCATCAGTGGACCTGAGAGCTCGAGCAGGGGCATAAAAAGAGAGCATGTCTGAGATATAGCTAGGGGCAAGTCCATTTAATGCTTTAAATACTGTGAGCAGAATCTTAAAGTCGATTCTGTATGAGACAGGTAACCAGTGCAGGTCTGCCAAGACAGGAGAGATGTGCTCTCTCATTCTGGTTCTTGTTAGGATTCTTGCCGCAGAGTTTTGAATGAGTTGCAATTTGTCAATTAATTTTTTTGGGAGACCAGAGAAGAGAGCATTGCAGTAGTCAATCCTACTGGTGACAAAGGCATGAATAAGTTTCTCAGCGTCTTGTCGGGGGGCCAAGCCGCGCACTTTGTTGACATTTCTAAGATGGAAAAAAGCAGATTTTGTTATCTTGTTGATGTGAGGCTCAAAGCTCAAATCCGAGTCTATGACCACACCTAGGCTAGTAACCTTATCTTTAATGTGTGTGCTTAGGTCACCTAGGCTTGAGTGGAGTTTTGCACGTTTTTTCTTAGGCCCAATGAGCAACACTTCAGTTTTATCTTCATTTAATTTTAGGAAGTTACTGTTCATCCAATCTGTGATGGCAGACATGCATTTAGTCAAGGCATGAATGGCAGTGGTTTGGCTAGGCTCGACAGAGATATATAGTTGAGTGTCATCGGCATAGCTATGAAAATCAACATTGTGCTCTCTGATGATGGAGCCCAGGGGCAACATATAGAGAGAGAAGAGGAGAGGGCCCAAGCAACTACCCTGAGCAACTCCAAAAGGCACATCATACTTGTTGGAGACGTATTCTCCGATGGTGACAAAAAACTGTCTTCCTGTAATATATGTTTTGAACCACTCTAAGACGTGACCGGACAAGCCTACCCAAGATTCAAGGCGGTCAATTAGTATGTTGTGGTCTATCGTGTCAAAGGCGGCACTGAGGTCGAGGAGGATAAGTGCTGAAACTTTGTTTGCGGCAGTGCTGAGCCTAAGATCACTTATTATTTTGGTTAGTGCTGTTTCGGTGCTATGGTTGGCTCTAAAGCCTGATTGGAATTTTTCCAAGATATCATTCCCAGCCAGATGTTGATTAAGCTGTTTAAAAACAACTTTTTCTAGTACCTTGCTTATAAAGGGGAGGTTTGATATAGGTCTGTAGTTGTTTAAAGAATTCTGATCTAAATTTGTCTTTTTTAGGAGTGGCTTTACCATGGCTGTTTTGAATGAGCTTGGAAAAATGCCTGTAAGCATAGAGGTGTTAACAATTTGCAGTAAAGGTGCTGCTAAGCAACCAAGTACGTTTTTTAGCAGATATGTGGGGATCGCGTCAAGGCTGCAGGTAGACTGCTTACTTTCCCTGACTATTTTACAGAGGTCGTCCTCTGTAATTGGACAAAACTTTTGGAAGCTCTCAGGTCTCCTAGGGGGGTTTAACCCTCCCCTCGGTGTATCGCCTGAGTGGGCGACAGAGGTTGCTGCGTTTCCACCTTGGATGCCTTCTCTAATGTCGGCAATCTTTTTATTAAAAAATCTAGCAAATTCCTCGCACTTGGCATGTGATGCTGCATTTAGGTTGTTATTGCTATGTGTTGGATTAAGCAGGTGGTCAATAGTGGAAAAAAGAACTTTCGCATTATGCTGGTTGTCTGTTATGATTTTGGAAAAAATATGCTTTTCTCTCTGAGCGTACCGCATTATTGTAGGAGGAGATCTCATCCCTAAGGGATTGTCTGTGGACTTCTAATTTAGTTTTCCTCCAAAGACGCTCGGTTACTCTGCATTTTCTTTTTAAGGCTCTAAGTGAGTCATTCATCCAAGGTGAATACCTAGCTCTGGTTCTTGTCGTCGTTCTAATTGGAGCTATGTTATCTAGAATTCCTCTTAAGTTGTTGTTGAAGCTATCAACCATTTCATCAGGTGTGCAGTGACCATTTAGTAGGTCGCCTGATTTGATGAGGTCTGAAATCTTAAGCTCAGCAGAGGCATTAATGCGTCGTCTGTGAATGACATTGTTGGGTGTGCTAATTTGTGTTGAAATGTCAAAATCAAAAAACACACAGTGGTGGTCGGAGAGGCCGACGTCCGTGACCGATATATTATTGATATCAAGTGCATGTGAAATAACAAGGTCAAGTGTGTTGCCTTTTCGATGGGTAGGCTGTTCTGTAACATTCTGGACGAGACCGAATCCATTTAATGTGTCTAAGAAAGACTTGGCTATTGCGTCATCTGATTTATTTACGTGGATATTAAAGTCGCCAGCAATTATTGCTTTGTCATAGTTAGTAAGTACGTCCGACATGAAGGTGGAGAAATCAGATAGAAATGACGAAGAGAATTTCGGTGGACGGTACAGAACAATAATGATCAGTTTGAGGTTTGCTTGGACCCTCATTGCCATGTATTCAAATGAAGAGAAAGAGCCCAGATTCATCTTAGTACAATTAAATTTGTTGGAGAAAAGTATGGCTACGCCTCCGCCTCGTTTCTTTGGTCTCGGGGCGTGAAGGAATTTGTAATCGGAAGGGCAAGCCTCAATAAAAGTAGCAGCCCCGTCGTCTTTAAGCCATGTTTCGGTAAGGAACATAAAGCTTATGTTTTTGTCCGAGACCAGCTGGTTTACTACGAAGCTTTTGTTGGTCAAGGACTGCACGTTAAGTAATGCAGCATTAACATTCAAAGTAGTAGAGCTATTGTTTATGCGTTCAGGTGCAATCGTAATTAGGTTGTTGTGTACACAACCAGAGGGTCTATATCTGCGAGCTTTCCTACGGGTAGTGACAGCGTGGATAGTAAGGCTGTAACGATACACCCAACCCACGATTCGGTTTGTATCACGATATATGACCCACGGTTCGATATGCCCCACGATTTTATTATTTTTTTAAGGGAAAAAAATAAGAAGAAAATAAATTATGGGCTATATTTATATATAGGCCTATGCTTTCTTTTTGCATTTACCTGCCTACATTATTTTTTAGGTCTACTAAATGATGTTGCAGATATAGGCCTACCACTGCAACCTGTTCCCCAGGTGTTGACATCAAAGCACAACACAGAGAAATAAGGGATATTAGTTCACCAAGGAAAAATAGGCTTATTACAAATAGGCTTAGATCATATCATGCTGAGATGCTGACCATATGTGAGAGACAGAGATGGAGAGAGAAGGGTCAGGGTTCCAGTATAGGTAGCCTATAGGCCTACAACTGTCTCACATTGTCAAACATTATCCAATTAATATCCAAACATTAACTGAAAACAACACTGGTAATATTTCGTCAGGAAACATGTTGTATTAAGTTACTTACAGAAATGCAACACTTAATTTTGATGTTTAATATTTTTGTAACTGTTTTGATCGTGCAGCAGCGCGCACACGCTTATACAAACAAAACTCGAAATGAACCTCAGTTATGTTCTCAGTATGCAACACGCACGTTGTCTTTTGTTTGGTTTTGTGATTTGACATTTTGAAATGGAGCATGTTTTCGCTAGGCAGGCTTTCAATGTGGGGAGGATATAATGCTGCCTAATATCCACATCGACCTCAATGTTCGCCCGACTTCAGACACTCTTATGAGCGTATAGAGCTCTTTCAAAGCTCTTTCAAATTTGGGCAGGCGGAGCATCTCGCTCTCTCGCATTCTTTCTCTCTCTCCGCTCAACGTCTATCTCCACTCAACATACATCGGCGCATGCATGAAACAAAAACATCTTCACACGTTTGATAAAGCCTTCTTGGTCTGTTGTTCATTTCTGTGCTTTACCTTCCGACGTTTGCCCAAGTTTTTTGTCTCGCGGTCGCGGAGGTTGCTCAGGCAATGAATAACAACCAATGCACGTGCTGCTGGTTGGACGGAACATTTTACAGGAGAGAGGGGTGAATGGAAGTGTTACTCGCTCATGTGCGCCCCATTTCTAATGGTCTTTGAGCGCATATACAAGCATTAAGCGCATATGCAAGCATTTGCCTGTATCCTGCTGTTTTCTAGACTGAGGGGTAACAACTTTAAAAGGGCGCATCGCGATTCTGCGAGGAAGGTTCGCGATAGGGGTTCGTGGGTCTGCGTACCGCGATCCCTCGGTTCGATGCAATATCGTTACAGCCTTAGTGGATAGCTAGTGGGGTAGGCCTACTCTCTGTTGGGCACGCAGTGTCTAAATTGGTGTAGTGCTTTGGATTTGAAACACCTGTTAGTCAATCCAAGGACCGATGGGCTTCGAGGGTCAGCTCTAGGTTGGTCGCGAGGAGACGAGCGCCAGATCTGTTTAAGTGCCTTCCATCTCGTGCGAAGAGGTTTCTGCGGTTCCAGAAAGCGGAGAAGTTGTCAACGTAGGGAATGGCTTCTTGGCGGCAGTGTCTCATCAGCCAGACGTGCAGTTGGCGGATTCGGGAGAACTGGAAGGCAGAGAAACAAACAGAGGGGATGGGGCCTGAGATAGCGTATTTTTTTCCAGTGCTGCGAAGGGTATTAATAAGAGAGAGGAAATCGGACTCAAGTTTTTTAGACTGCTGCAGCCGGATGTCATTGGAGCCTGCGTGGACGATGAGAGTTGTGGCAGTAGGATACTGTGACAGCGCGTCCGGCACATTCGACTGGACATCGGCTACGAGAGCTCCAGGTAGGCACCACGTCTGGGCGTTTCGTAGGGTTACGTGGCGAACCATCGAAGATCCTATGAGGACTGTTGATGTTCGCCGGGGTTCTGAATGGGCAGGCTGCTCTCGGGTGATTTGCCTGGGGGTAGCGAGGGTCCGGCGGCTTCTGGGTCGCACTCTTTGTGGTAGAGGCTTGGGCACCTGGTGGGAGGGGGGGACAGGGTCAGTTTCTGCATCGATGACTGAGTCAAGTACAGAAAAACGATTGCTAGTCACTAGAGGTGGTGAACATTTCTGCAGTACTCCCCTGCCGCCGTTAACCACCTCCGTCCAGCTACGACGCGCGGGAGTGGAGCACGGTGGATTCGGGGGGGACTTCGGCTGGTGTTTGCTGTGGCTGGGGAAAAAAGATAGTGTAGTTAGGTTGGCGCTAGTATTACTGGTTTGGTGTTTCAACGTGGTGTTATGGGATTTTATGACTACCTCGCATTGTAGCCGGCGAATGTCACTTCTAAGTGTTTCAATCGTCATGTTGGCTTTGGCTAGTCTTTCATTAGCATTAGCTAGATCACTGCAGGCGCAGGTAGAGTTGGCCATAATTAGGTCTGCGGATGCAGCAGAAAAGGTTATTTTTGCGAGATAGTTGGTGTAGTGTTGCAAAATTGACTATGAGGTGAGGTGAAACTAAAGCCGAGTAGGGCTCGGCGCGAAAAAAAAAAGTTATGTAGGCTAGCCTGGTGGAAAGCAAAATTTGGATGGTGGGGAGGTTAGCCTATGTGCTTATGTTGTTGTAAGAGTGATAACAAGGTAACGCTAAAGTAACACTACATCGAATCAGTTGTTTGTAGTTGTAAGTTTCAGACAAAGCTTTTAGGAGAAAAACGAGAAGAAACTTAATTTCGTCCGAGTAGCTCCTCGACGGGAATAGCTTGATCCGGAAGCGGAAGTGACGTCAGCAGGTCAGCAGCCTCCGGTATTCCTATACTCCGGTATATACACGTATATACACTAGTGATAAATATATTTAATTTTTCACCCTAATCTGATTCTTCATTCAAGCATAATCTATAGCACCACACACTAATAATACGTTTATTTGAAGTAATATAGCCTACTGTGATACAATTGTGAGCATTCCTGTCACCACTTAAGTGCATTGAAATAGGTCCTGTAACTCCCTTTCGATTTTTTTCATTCTGGGCACCTCATACATTGAATGATATGCCATCTTTAATATTCAGAAAATATATACATATGAGATATTGCTGGATTCAGAACAATCTCACCTTTCCAACAAGATATCATATGTGTGCATATGACATTCCCTGACAAAGCAATTACAATGTAAATGATGACATTCTGTATAAATATCACTTTTTTCATTTTCCGCCTATTTTAGTTGTGTGATTAAATGCCTATATCTCCTTCATACATCAAGATGGTCCAATACAACCACTTATATCTGGTGCAGGTAGCCCCTGGGCACAAGCATACCAATTCTCAAAGCTCTCAGAGCTTCTGGTAATTTTCTGCATGTTTTTTTGTATATCTACTCCCATACGGAGAAG
>NC_085877.1:50084098-50126598 GCF_034702125.1 Engraulis encrasicolus
AAAAACAAATAAAATGAACCAGTCCATGTAGATATACACGTTTAAAGGTAAGTAATTAATACACCTTCGTGGTGCTGTAGTTTAGCATAGTGTATTTCAGTAGGCCTATAATATTACCAAATAGAGTGTCATACAACACAGCGAGGGAACTTCTATGGTATAAGGATGTTTGTTCTTCAATTTTCCTTACAATAATATAGTGTACCACCATAGATACACTGTACCATAACATTGCACTACTGTGTGGAATTGATAAGCCCAAAGCACCTATTCTAAGGCCATTTTCTGGTGAGCCTTTGACATTTCACTGTCAATCATTCACATAATTATTAGTGACAACATGGCTTACATTTGGACAGTCAGGAAAGGAGCCAGAGATAGAACTATGTACTATATTTTTTGAACACAGGCATTTCTGTCCTTCACAAAAATGAAAACAGAGAAAACAAATGCATACAAATTATAAGGATACAAGGAGAGTATTATGCTACAGTCCTTAAAACAAAACATTGAGAACAGCTTTGTTTGAATTTAAAACTACAATCATGGAAAACTTTTGGAGGGTTTGCCCTTGACATGGATTTGTTTACCTCGGCCTACTATCTGGAAGGTGCGTCAAAAGCTTAACAGCACAATTTGATACTTGGTACCAACAACAAGCCTTTCTCCTGAGATCTTAGAAGTAGTTGTTACTGCATTAGATAGCTGAGACCCATCCAATTGAATGTTAAAACAGTAAACATTGCATTACATTTTCCTGACAGTTTTATCTAAAGTTACTTACAAAACATATAATAAACGGCAACAAAGAAACAGGGTGTCGGGAAAATACAGAGCACAGGCATACTGTAAGTTCAGAGGGATGACCAAACGCTTGTGTCAGCTGGTAACTTGTCCGACTATTGGGGATTAAGTTACCTTCTATTAGAAGGCAATGCCAGACCGTTTGTGTTTCAGTATCATGAAGCAACATTAGCCTACATTTTAACAGTTCCTTCCAGTGGATAATTGCGCTAGTCCATTGCTTCCCAACCTTTTTCAACTTGGGGCCCACTCGAACTTGTCCAAAATGTTCGGGGCCCACCTCTGTCCCAATTAAGAATAAAACTCAAATAAATCAACAACAACACACCAAAATATGATTATAATTTGTAGAAAATGATTTCAAGGCCCACTTGGAATACCTTCAGGGCTCACCAGTGGGCCCTGGCCCATAGGTTGGGAATCACTGCGCTAGTCATTGAGCAAAATTGTGGCATGTCATAGAACCTGAGTTGCATATTGGGTCAGGTACTGTCTGATTTTCTGTAAAACACCACTAAGTAAATGAGGTGATGTATTCAGAAAATTATACGCAGTCATCAATAATACCACCAAGGTTTATTGCAACCGTTTCTGTGGTAACAGTGGTCAACCTTGTGTACAGATTGATATAATGGCAGATGATGATGGTGGTCCTCCATCCATGTGAACAGGTCAAGACAACTGTTTATTGTCTGCATAGCAGGGATACGAGAAGCAAGGGGAGTATAACATCACCCAGTGAGATAATATACAGTATAAATGGCAAAGAGAGGAGGGACCTGCACAGAATATCTTGACACCCCTGAGGGGATTTGAGTTGAGGACAGTTATCATGTCTACCATGACATATTAAAGGAATGCCCAGTGTTGAAGGATTTCAACTTAGAGCGGTCTGCACCTGATGCCCATGTTTAAGAGTATAGTATGGAGTGTGCTTTGACTAACTGTATTGAAGTAGAGTAGAGTAAATGCAGAGTTAGGTGGTCTGTCCCTTTTGCTCTCATAAACCTTATTCACAATAAATTGTACTTATTGAAAGCAATGCGCTAGAGAGAACATAATCTGTCATGTATGTGTAACAGAGGCTAACTATAGAGTTGGCGTGGAACGTTAGTAAACCTCCCTCCCAATAGCCTCATCACAGTGACCGGTCCTTTAGCCCAGCGTTACCCTATGTGCCTACCATTTCCGAGCCGTTGTAGTTGACGAGGTGACAGGTTTGCGTCCCCAAAGGGGACGGACTGTGCAAGACAACCTCCGCACATATGTAATTGCTAAACCAGAGACCAAGATAGAAGAAGAGTGATGGAAATCTGACATCTCTCTATCTTCATGTGGTTCACCTGTTTCTCCCTGGTCCAGCCAAACTCTTTGTTTAGCTGCAGTACATGATGTAGCAGCTGGATTGAATTGGAGTTAAATTGAGTGGAGGCAGAGGCAGGCTTAGTGACTGTTGAAATGTAGTTCACCATCAATTCATAAGGACAATAATGTATTTGACAGTGTCATTTGTTTTAAGTCCCTTATTTTCATGAACAGGCCATATCCATACCTCTCATCCAATTTGCCAATAATGACTTGCCACAATTATATTCTAAAAAAAACCCACAGTGTTATCTGAGACCAGATGAAGGAAACCGTGAGACATCCTAGTTCTTGGTCAATACAGCCATAGGCGTTAGTCATTAGGTGTAATCTCACCAGTAGGCTATAGATATGGCGATGCATAACTTTACTAACACTTAATGGCAGTGTCATGGCAGGAAAAGGCCGATACAGGCAGAAAGTGGGTTAGTAAAACTATGAAGCCATTCATTGGATATATTTGCTATTCCTCATCCCTGTTTATTACAGTGCTTTTGCTTGCTACAGTCAGACACAATCACATATCAAATATACAAACACATATCGTGTCCTCTATAATCACAGCAGACCAGGTTAGAGCAGGACTAAAACCCATTAAGCGGATGACATCACCAAAGACATGTACTGAATTGGATGAGCTACTGGAAAATGTATTGAACCAGAGTGTACATCTTATAAGGCACCAACTATGGAAAACATCATGCATGTTCCCAAAATGCCACATCCAAAAAGCCCTCACTTCACACATAATGAAGAGAATGTTGCTTCCGTACATACACTCAGACCCCAGGTAGGTAAGCCATGCACTGGACCTAGTACAGTTTGCATACCAAGAGAAGATTGGAGTAGATGATGCCATCACAGACGTGCTGCACAGGACATGTAGTCATGGTCCTTGACTTTTCCAGCCATTTCAACTTTTCCCTTCTTGTCAATGTCTGTTATGAGACTGTTAGCATAAAATCTAATTCTCTGTGAATGCTTTGGAGAGATGACTCACTGAAGTTTTAGTGATCAAAAAACAAACACATATATGTTTTCATTTGTTCTGACCACAAGGCGGGCCAAATGTTTGCCAAGCCCGGGCCGGATTTGGCCTGCAGGCCTTTGTCTGAAGACCAAGGCTGTAGGCTGTATTAAGGAGGGGCAGGATGGGAAGTATAGGAGTCTTGTGGCTTTGTGCATTGGTGTAAACTCAACCACCTACAACTCAATACTTCTAAGGCCAAGGAGATGGTGGTGGAATTGTTGAGGTTCTAGTTAGCTCTACAAACAGTCTCCATTGAGGGTGATGAAGTGGAGATTGTAAGAACTGTACTGTAAGTATTTTGGAATATACCAAGACAATAAATTGGACTGGTCAGCCAACACAGATGCAGTGTACAAAAGAAGTTAGAAGGTTGTGGTCTCTCAATGTCTGTAACAAACTATCAGACTGTGGAAGCCAGTGTATGTCCTTTTCTGTGCAGTGGTGTGCTGGGGAGGGGACACAATGTAGTTGGTGCTAGGGGACTTTGGCTGGTGAGAAAAGCAGATAAAAGATCTCTTAATAAACTGAAGAACACCCACTCGATAACACCATTATAGGATATTGGAAATGAAAATCACTTCACCCAAGAGCTATCCGAAGTGACCCCTCTGCATAGTGTTTATTCTATTAAGTTTACTTAAATCTATATTCTCTACCTAAAATGCAGAGTTTTCGAGTGATGTAAGTCTGATGAGCTAGCTGCATGGCATTAGAACTAGGTGGCATCACTGCATTTTTCCAGCTTTACAATAGCCTACAGATGTGCAAGCAATACAAGAGATTTTGATAAATATGTGTATATTTTCACCCTAATCTGATTATTCATGAAATATAATCTAGAGCACCACATACCAATTGTAAGTTTATTTGAAGTAATATACTGTTGAAGATGTTGTGAGCATTCCTCTCATCACTAAAATGCATTGAAATAGGGTCTCTATCTCCATTTAGATGTCTTTCATTCTGGACACCTCATACATTGACCGATATACCATCTTCAATATTCACAATATATATACATATTTGGTATTGCTAGATTCAGTACAATCTCCCCTTTCCAACAGGCTATAATATGTGTGCATATGACATTGTCTGACAAAGCAATTACAAAGTAAATGATTACATTCTGTATAGATATATTTTTTTCTAATTTCCGCCTATTTCAGGTGTGTGATTAGAGGCCTATATCTACTTCATTTTTCAAGATATCCACATCCAACCACGTCTACCAGATACATCTGGCCCTTGGGCACAAGCATACCTCAGAGTTTCTGTTCCTTTTCTATGTGGGTTTTTATGTCATTACTCCCATACGGAGAGGTCACATTTTTGGTGCTTTTTTGGTTTGGAGGTGCATATGAAAATGTGTATTTTCTTTAGCCTTGGCATTTAACTAATTTTGGCCAAGAATCAATTACATGTATTGGAGACCTTAGAGATGAGGAAAAACATTGTTAGGTTTGGTTCTACCTCCGGTAGGGGTATCTCGAAAACTAAGGCACTTTTGGGCCAATTGTCACTAGCCTAGTTGTCATTGGTGAAATCTAAAATAATCCCTGGAGTTGCTGATGATACATGATAATGAAATGTTAACTCACTCATAGAGCATTTACTGTGTGAAGAATGATGTTCCAACAAAGTAGTTTTCAGAGGGGATCAGACGTGGCACTATGTAAATTATGTAACTATGTTATTGTTTGTGTACAATACTTATAGTGTGAATGAGAAATGAAGGTGCACATTCCTACAGCATGTACTGTAGAATGGCTGTAGAGAAGGAGTCTATTCTCTCTAGTGGCCATTATATGGTATGACACTATGCTGCCCCCAGTGGCCATTACATGGTATGGCACTATGCTGCCCCCAGTGGCCATTATATGGTATGGCACTATGCTGCCCCCAGTGGCCATTATATGGTATGGCACTATGCTGCCCCCAGTGGTCATTATATGGTATGGCACTATGCTGCCCCCAGTGGCCATTATATGGTATGGCACTACACTGCCCCCAGTGGCCATTATATGGTATGGCACTACACTGCCCCCAGTGGCCATTATATGGTATGGCACTATGCTGCCCCCAGTGGCCACTATATGGTATGGCACTATGCTGCCCCCAGTGGTCATTATATGGTATGGCACTATGCTGCCCCCAGTGGTCATTATATGGCATGGCACTATGCTGCCCTCAGTGGCCATTATATGGTATGGCACTATGCTGCCTCCAGTGGCCATTATATGGTATGGCACTATGCTGCCCCCAGTGGCCATTATATGGCATGGCACTATGCTGCCCCCAGTGGCCATTATATGGTATGGCACTATGCTGCCTCCAGTGGCCATTGTATGGTATGGCACTATGCTGCCCCCAGTGGTCATTATATGGTATGGCACTATACTGCCCCCAGTGGCCATTGTAAGGTATCATTATCAAGACTATGCTGCCATCTTGTGGAACATAATGGTCACTACATGAATTAGATTCAAGTAGTTTATTGTCATTGTCAATAGGCTCGCTCGTGACGACGCAGTAAGATTTTTGCTAGGCAGTGGGCATGCGCACTTAGCCAGTTTGATGCATTGTGGTTAGAAAATTAATAGAAAAAGTAGTTTAAAAATAAAGTCTAAATTCATGAAATATATCATCAAGTATAATACATTAAACTAAATAATAAAGCAATAATATGAGTAATAATACATTAATAAAGTAAATTAATAAGTAAAATGAGATCTCCCTCCCCACAATTCAAGGTTAACCCCAGTGCTGATGATATTTTAAAAAGGTGAAAAACACACACACACACACACACACACACACACACACACACACACACACACACACACACACACACACACACACACACACACACACACACACACACACACACACACACACACACCTCCATGTATAAATTAACAAATCAATATAGGATCTCAAGAGCCATCTCTTAAAATAATCACATAATCACAGAACACCAGTCCAGAGACCTATGTAAGAGCACTAGAATTAAGCAGTCGAATGGCTTCAGGGTAGGCTATTAGAAAGTCTTGTAGTTCGTGCCTGTAATGACCTGTATCTTCTGAATGAGGGAAGCAGTTGGAACAGTTGGTAAGCAGGGTGGTGACAGTCCTGCAAAATATTTTGCACTCTTTGTAGACAGTGTGTGGTGTAGATGGTACCTATTTCTGGGAGAGGTGTCCCAGTGATTCTCTGTGCTGTTTTCACCACATGCTGAAGTGGCCGCTGGTCTGCTTTTGTGGAGCTTGAATACCACCCCAAAGACCCATGGCCTACATCAGAACGCTCCTGATCGCACAGAACATACTCTACATATCTTACAACTGCCATGGCAACCATAGACAGGTAAAGGCTACATGACTACATGTCTCCCATTGCAGACACAGACACAGTATCCAGTCTGCATGTCCTATTGCAGCCATATACTGATCGCACAGTATATACTCTACATGGCTCTACATGTTATCATAGTGAAAAGTGAAAGTCCATTTAGAGTGCTGCAGCTTCTGACTGGTGTAAAATGTCATATTACAGTGCTGCAATATCTGACTGGTGTAAACTACTGTATATTAATTACAATTTTACTGTATAGTATCTGACTGGATAAATGTATTACTGTAACTACATTGTAGCAATATCTGACTGGTGTAAATGTATTACCTACAGTGAGGCAGTGTCTGACTAGAACAAAATATCACATCAGAGTCCTGCAGTGTTTGACTGATGTAAACTACTGTATATTATTTTGAGTGCTGCAGTGTGCTGATGATTATACTCACTATTTTATGTGTCTGACTTGTGAAGAATACATTATATTCTCTCTTCATGTTCACTATTGCAGCCATATACTGATCGCACAGTATATACTCTACATGGCTCTACATGTTATCATAGTGAAAAGTGAAAGTCTCATTGTCATTGTGACACAGCAATGGACAGCACACAGTGCACACAACAAAATTGCATTTATGCCTCACTCTTACAAGCAAGAAACCTCAAACTGCACCCCAAGGGAACAGTGCGGCGGGACGGTACCATGCTCAGGGTACCTCAGTCATGGATGAAACCTTTGGGCTACAAGTCTGATGCCCTAACTGCTTACCCATGACTGGTTCATGTCCACATGTGTGTGTGTGTGCAATCCTCCTAAAACAATATGAGTCACATTTCTTCACTCCTGAGAATGATCAACCCAGGACCAAAAGGTAAATCATTTTCAGCGATGCTTAAATTTCACAATTACCCTAACACCCCCCTGCACATATGATGTTCCAGAAAATATTGATCAAAACCAGTTCTATATAATATTAACCCTTGTGTTGTGTTCATAAGCTGCATACATCTGTGGTGTTCGGGTCATTTTTGACCCGTGACAACAAAACTCAGCTATAAAATACCTTAAAACACTAGTTATCATCAAATATTGTTTTTCATCTCATGGCTAACTTGGTATGTATTCATATCCATAGAAATATTACTTGATGTATTCATCTTTTTGACTTTAAAGATCTTTTATCTTACATTATGCAAATAGTTTTTGATGACCAAAACTATCAAAATCTGCATAAATTCACTATTAATACCTCTCAAAGTGATACAATTAGTGATTATGTTGTCCATGTATTACAGCTGATATGAGAGTACAACAACCCCCAAATTTATTTTATTAGTTTTTCTCTAATATTAAAAAATATCCTCAAGAATGGCATTTGTGGTGTTCGGGTCCAAACCAACCCAAAGAGATTTATAGCAGGATAAAGACCAAATGTCAACTAAATTAGTTTTTCAGTGCATAAAATTAATGTTTAAATATGTTGACTTGGTGTTTTTCAATATTTATATGATTTTAGTGTGGTAAATATACAAAATAACAATTCTGTCAGAGTCACAGCTATTCTGCCAATCTAATGCAAATGTATAAGAAATTAACACCTCAATGAACATGACAAAAGTCACACTATTCATCTGAATTCCCTATGCCATGAACATGGACCATTATGTCATTGCCACATCAACTTTATGGAAAGTATAAGACCAGTTCTACAGGTTTGGGTGCCATTATACATTTTTGATACGGTTTTCTGGAAAAAATGATGTGCAAAAATGTATTTTGCAAACAAATGTGCAAAAAATCTCATTATATAATGCAGAAATGGATTCCCTGACCATGAAAACATATGAGTAGACACCAGAAATACATCTGTACTCCTTTCACAACAGGAGATATGACATATTGTAGTGTATGGGACTGTCCGGCGGCCATATTGGATTTGTAATATCAAAAAGCTGGCAAAAAAAAAGTTCAGGCAAGAAATATATTTTCCTCACCATAAATCACCAAACTGAAGACAAAGGGCAACCAACAGCTTTTCAGAAATGCATCCAATAACCAAAAATCTATACCGGGTCAATTTTGACCCCCGAACACCACAGATGTAACTTTTTTTTTTTGGACCTTTAAAATTTACTAAAATGATAAAACATATTTTTTTGTGTTGAAATGATTGTGACTGAGGATTAGATGAAGCCTTATTCTAAGAAAGTAAAGGAAAGTGTGTTTTTTTCACACTAAAACTTGAAAACGGGTCAAAAATGACCCGAACACAACATAAGGGTTAATCAAAACCAGTTCTATACAATATTAATCAAAACCAGTTCCATACAATATTAATCAAAACCAGTTCTATACAATATTAATCAAAACCAGTTCTATACAATATTAATCAAAACCAGTTCTATATATTACTAATCAAAATCAGTTCCATACAATATTAATCAAAACCAGTTCCATCAAAACCAGTTCCATACAATATTAATCAAAACCAGTTAAGGAAATGAATGCCACTGTCCCCAATGTATGGGCTACCTTCTTCTATCCCTGACTATTTTACCTCCACTTCCTCTGAAGTAAGAAATCTGGGCGTCATCATCGACTCTTCGCTCTCCTTTGAATCCCATATTAAACAACTCACCAAAACTGCGTTTTTCCACCTTAAAACCATCTCCAGACTCCGCCCTTCTCTTACCCCTACCTCTGCTGAAACCCTCATCCACGCTTTCGTAACCTCCAGATTAGATTGTTGCAATGCCCTACTCACTGGTCTCCCTACTAAATTGATTAACCGTCTACAATACATTCAGAACTCAGCAGCTAGATTACTCACACACACCAGACCCTGGCATCACATTACCCCTATCCTCTATCAATTACACAATTCACATATCCATTTCAAAATTCTCCTCCTTGTATACAAGGCCCAGCACAACCTTGCACCCTCCTACATCACAAGTCTCCTCACCCCATACAATCCCATCCGCACACTACGCTCCACTGACTCACTCCTCCTTACAGTTCCCTCCACACACCTGCGCACCATGGGCGACAGGGCATTTAGTGTTGTTGGCCCCAAACTTTGGAATTCACTCCCACTGTCACTTCGTCAGTGTTCTACACTATCTACTTTTAAATCCAAGCTGAAGACACACCTTTTCATTTCTGCTTTTCCACTTCATTGACAGGCACTTCCACTTTATTTTAATCATCATATTATTATTTTTCATTTTATTTTATTTTCAAATGCATTCTACTTCTTTTTCTTACTTGAAAACATTTATCTTTATTGTACTTTTATTTCTATTTTATTTTTGCATTTTAATTACTCTCCTATTGTTAATTCACTGAAGCTTTGTTTTACTTTCCCTACTGTTATGTATTTGTTTTGATTGTAAAGTGTCCTTGGGTATCTTGAAAGGCGCTCACAAATAAAATGTATTATTATTATTATTACCTTATTCAGTCATGTAGGCCTAATTATTGGAGCCTGTCATTTTAACATCACAAAAAATTACTCACGAAGACAGAGCTAGAGATGTTAAGATGCAGAGTGAGAGAGAGGGGTGGAAAAAAAATCTGTTTTGGCAGGAGGCACCTGATCACAGTCAGGAATGACAATGTGGCCCCCAGAGAAAAAAGTTTGGGGACCCCAGCTTTAGGAGAATAGGGATGTAGCCTATTGAAATGGGATTGCTTTAGGAGAACAGGATGTGGGCTATTTAGTCTAAATATGATAACTTTAGGCAGAAAGAGTTGTCTTAAGGCTAAAAGGAATATTGTGCTGTGTTGTCTAAATAAATACAAGATGATGTAGGCTCCATGTAGAGAGAAAGAGCTGCGCTAAGGAGAGAGAGCTCTATGGTTTAAATAGGCTAAATATGAGAGAGAGAGAGAGAGAGAGAGAGAGAGAGAGAGAGAGAGAGAGAGAGAGAGAGAGAGAGAGAGAGAGAGAGCTGTAATTTAAATAAATATGCTCCTGCTGTAGGCTATGATACATCGCTGCTTTTGCCGAAGTTGTCCTCTTTTGCACCCGCCTATTCTACAAACAGAAAGCGAAAGGGATTCAGACAACGGGAGACTCAGACTCAGATCGCTGATGAAAGGAGAATTTACGTTCAAATGATTTCCCCAAACGACGTTTAGTAAGTTGGAAAACGTTTTTTTTTTATGTACGCCCATTCACGAGTGAAGGAATGACGGGTGACGTTAACGTTGTTCAATTCTTTGCGATGATTAGAAATGCATTTTTTGTTTGATCCGATTTCGACGGCGCGTGGCGCTGATCCTGCTTTAGGCAAAATGTTTTAAGCAAATAGACTTAATGTCAGCCATTTAAACCACTCTATGCTACTGTAAAGTAGATGTTGCATGAACATCGGAAAGATTTTACTAAACAGCCTTTATAATGTTCACGGTTTTCGGAGAGGCTATCTTGCCCTTTTGTTACACTTCCGTGTAGACCTAGGCCTATTGAAAATAATCTGATGCCGCATAAAAGACCTGTTGTGCCAAATGCTTGGTTACGACTGTGCATTTCACAGGCTAGTAGACTAGGCCTACTGCAACTGACTAACGATGAAGAGGCATCTAATCAAAATGAATTCTAATCAAACGAATTTATCAGTGTAAAGCGTCTCAGTCGGCATGTTTGAAATTAGGCCTAAGTCAGAAGGGTCCATTTCAGTAACCCGTCCTCCTCTCCTCTCCTTTAGCTTGCGGTAGCAGCCTACCGGTAGGTGGCTGTCAGCGCAGCAGGAGGCCAACATGTCCGGCCACAAGCAAGAGGAGAGGGCGGAATGTTAGCTATTGAAGTGGAGTCATAGAGTGCGTTTTAATATGTGACCTTGCCTCCTCCACTTGCTTCTCGTCATGATGACATCACTGACAACAGTAGGCCTATTATATTTCAATATCTTGCAAAAGCTCAATTGTATAGTCTTTTTCTCATTTGCAATTGGGATGGTGAATGAAAAACAGTCCCTCAAAATTTGTTGTGGCGAGGCTGACAGCTGGGAAACTTTATTGTTTTCTCCACGGAGGAGGGGCCAGGAGGCGGGACGAGGAGACAAGAACAAGTGGAGGAGGCAAGGTCACATATTGGGATGCACCCACAGTCGGAACTTCAAGATGCACTTTCTGTGCTGCCATTTTGAGTACATTTAGGCTACAACTATAATCGTTATATATCCAATAGGGCCTACATGCACAATAACGAAAACCGAAAACAGAATGCTGAAAGTTAACAGCTAGGTCATGATTCCTGTTGTAGCCTAAATGTAGGCCTACTCAATTATAAACTGGTTCTAGCATTTTTCATTTTAGGATTACATCTGTATCCACAGCTATAGGCCTATGGTTTTGTTTTCAGTTGAAGAGTTTATGTGTCCATTTCACTGTTTTCACTGTCCAACACTTCAATTATCAAGTGTAGGTCTGTGGTTAATATAAAATCAATGGACATGCCACTGCGGCAGATCCAAAACTATCCCAAAACCTAACCTGTCAGAGGTGGAACAACAAGCTGCGCTTTGCCATGCGGCAGCAGTCTACTTGGAAGCAGCGGGGAACATAGAACCTTTTTTTGAAAAAAGGGTCCTATGTTCCCCGGTAGAGGGGAACATAGGACCCGGGGAACATAGGACCCGGGGAACATAGGGATGACGCCGTTTCCACGTAGCCGGTTATTTTTATATGTGGATTTTTTTTTCTCCTGTGACATTGGTTTTGACCTTCTGTTTCCACCTTAGCAGAGTTTTAAAAACCACACATATGAAAAATTCTGCTTTAAAAATATCCCATTTAGGGGGCTAAACCGCACCTGTTACAGTGGGCTTTTTATTTTTAGATGCAATTTCCTGCATTCTAATCAATTATAGAGGGCGGAATGACAACTCGTTTCTGACTTCCTCAGACTGTCTATACAAGCACTGACTGCCATTAATTGTGGCAGGAAAAAATATATATTTCCCATATATTTATCCTGATAGACACGTACTGTAGCGCAATGTAGCGGGTGGCCAAAACCGGGACATATTTGTGTCCCGACAGAGTTTGCTCTGGACTTGGGACACACAACTCCAAACCGGGACTGTCCCTGTTAAACTGGGACCTCTGGTCACCCTATAGTAGCTGTGCAGTGTAACTTGCATCGCACAACTTTTGCTGATATTTGTGTTGACAATGCTAACATGCAAGCTGTGCACCTATTTCCTAAATTGTGTGTGTGTGTGTATGTGTGTGCTACACTGTTTCTCTTACGTTGCTCTGTTCCAGAGTCATGTCACAGAGACCAGAGTCATCTGCACAGAGCTCAGTGTCCTTGAAGAGTGACAGGTCAAAAGATGGAAGCCATCCAAACTTCAGACTGGAAGACACACACTCTAAACCAAGGCATGTTAACGTACAATCATTGTGAGAGGAACGTATACCCTCTGAGGAAAGGTGTGGTAACTTACCATCATTGTCTACATGTGTGTCTTTGCGAAGACCTCTGTGTTACACTGTCTCATATGTAGAGATGCACCGGATCCTGATTTTTAGGATCCTGCAGGGTACTGGATCCACTGCTTAAGATCCTGCCAGATCCGGATCCGGATACCGGATCCTACGAAAGGGTTGAAATACATAGCCTACTCGCACACGTGGGCCCTTTTTATTACGTTGGCTCAAACTATTTTTTAGACTCATTGGCTTACTGCTACACTGCCTGCAATGGCCGCTTCCAAAGGGCTTTCACTCCATGCAGCAGTTAGGGTTGTGAAAGACTGACTAAAAAGCCAAGGCTACGTAAAAACTAGAGATGCACCAGATCCTGACTTTTAGGATCCTACCGGATACCGGATCCATTGTTTAAGATCCTGCCGAATCCGGACCCTGTGAAAGATCCTATTATCCTGCCAGATGCGGAACCAGATCTTGGATCCGGTGCATCTCTAGTCATATGTTGGTTCTGTCTGTTCCACAGAGTCATGTCACAGAGACCAGAGTCATCTGCACAGAGCTCAGTGTCCTTGAAGAGTGACAAGTCAAAAGATGGCAGCCATCCAAACTTCAGACAAGAGCACATGTCACCTGAGCAAAGGTATGTTCTGTGACATAATTTGTGTGTGTGGGCACATGTGCCCCTGGTCGCATGCTCAGTAAACTGTGGATGTTACATTGGTCTCTCTTTTCCAGAGTCATGTCACAGAGACCAGAGTCATCTGCACAGAACTCAGTGTCCTTGAAGAGTGACAGGTCAAAAGATGGAGCCCTTCCACACTTCAGAGAGGAACACACACACTCTAAACCAAGGTATGTTAACGTACAATCATTGTGAGAGGAACGTATACCCTCTGAGGAAAGGTGTGGTAACTTACCATCATTGTCTGCATGTGTGTCTTTGCGAAGACCTCTGTGTTACACTGTCTCATATGTAGAGATGCACCGGATCCTGATTTTTAGGATCCTGTTGGGTACCGGATCCACTGCTTAAGATCCTGCCGGAACCGGATACCGGATCCTACGAAAGGGTTGAAACACATAGCCTACAACCAGATCTTGGATCTGGTGCATCTCTACTCATATGTTGATCTGTCTGTTCCACATGTGTTTCGAAAAATGTCCCCTTTTTTTCCTAAATCATTGTCCTAATAGGCCCTAGGTGCACTCTGCTTTATTTATCTATTATTTTTCAGGTCAAAGTTAAGTGTCATATCACAGTTTTTCCCTTCCAATTTTTTTAAATTAATAATCGTTTGACTACTCGACTATCTGGGGAAAAAAAATAGTTGATGGACTAATCAGGAGAAAAAGAATAGTTTAGGACAGCCCTAGAATTATACCGTGTGTGTGTGTGTGTTACATAAGTTTGTCTCTTCCTTGAAGAGTGACTGGTCAAAAGATGGCAACCTTCCAAACTTCAGAGAGGAACACACACACTCTAAACCAAGGTATGTTAACTCTGATCAAAGGTTTGATAACTTCCCCTTGTAATATTGTCTAGTAGTAACAAGACCAAATACCAGAACACACGGCTCAGAGGTTATGTGGAAAACTTGGACTGGAACACTTAAAGTGTCGGCTACTTTGCAGGTCAAACACTACGACATTTCATTTTAAGAACGTCAATACAACAATTTTAATGTGAGATGTGTAAAAAAAAAACAAATTATTTCTTAAACAATATTTTTTAGAAAACAAAGTAACGGCCGCTTCTTTTAAACACGCATTTAAAATCTGACGCTCATAGAGGGAGTCCCCACATTCTGCAGTGACAATTGAAGACCTAGACACTGCAGAGAATCGGCCAGACTCTAATAGCACCTTTCTAGACCTATAATTTTAACAAGTTAAACGGCCTTAAACAGTGGTGGTATGCACCAGATATCCCCTTGTGCGAACCGTTTTATTAAAAAAAGTTTGCTTGTGAACATTTCGTCCATGTCAATGCGCTGCAGCAGCGCCGGAGAATGCGCCACAGCGTTTTAGGGTGGCACTTCATTAGGCTATAAAACAACACACACACACATACATACACACACACACACACACACACACAGAGTATACTGATCTGGCTTTGTTTTAAGCGGTTCAAAATCATAGCGTAGGCCTGCGGCCGGGCCGTAAAGTCTCATGAGTGAGGTTACCGCCAGTTACGCGAGGTGTGAATCTAGCTTAATGCAACTTTGCGCAAACTAGATTCCTGACAGGACTCCGAGTTTTTCCGAGGTGTGGCGGGACATAGCAAAGGCATGGCGGCCCGCCGCGTGGAAATGAATGCAGCGGTCCATGTTGTGGCAATTAGGTATGTTACTGGACTTTTTGGGGTTTATTTCCCTGCACGCTGCTGTGCTGTATCCTACTGACAGTTTCGACTTCATGGCACTTCGCTTTTGTGGAATAAATGCTTCCGAAGCATACGTGACACATTGAGCTTGAAAGTGTCTTTTGTGCATGGGGTGGACAGTAGTGCCAAATTGGGTCATAGCAATGTTTCAACTAGCCTATGGATACACTCATGAGGGGTGACCAGGATTTCAAACAGGTTTGATTCTTGCTGCGATTGCTGATAGCCAGCTGGTAAAGTGGTGGGTTTCGTGTCGTAAGTCTAGCCTACAGAACGAGACGAGACTCGCTCTTGCCATCAAGCTCTTCTGATCAGGTCACACAGTGCAGACAAAATTGTTCTGCGAGAAATATCATCCCTGTCTTCCTGGCGATTCATCACCTTTGCCATTGTCCCTATTTTTCCTATTAGTAATTTGGACCTGGCGTATTTATCACCGTAATTTGTAAAACCTACAACCTAAACAATGTGTGCGCACAGCACTTAACACAGACAGGCATCCCTCTATCAAAGGAACGCTTTCTCCGCGTGTGTGTGAGGCATTCTCCGTATTCTTCATGGAATGGCAAGATATGTTGGGAGAATTCAATTAAATTCAATTACACTCAATTTTGTATATATATATATTAGGGCTGGGCACCGTTAACGCGTTAACGGTGCGTTAACTATTGAGGTCAATCGTGTTTTTTTTTCGTTCGTGGCTTTTATTTTGAAAGCGTCAGCGCGCTTGTTGCTGCTTCCAGTGACTGCTGACAGAGAAGAAGAATGTCTAGAAAAGTAGGCAAAACAAAACAGGCATAGCCTACAGAAGGACGTCAACTTCTGAATGGACATTTTCGATATACAGTTTTACCGTATGATATTTCAGACGTGTAATTAATATATGATGGAACAATCGTATGATATTTCAGCTCTGTAATTAATATATGATGGAACAGTCGTATGATATTTCAGCTCTGTAGTTAATACATGATGGAACAGTACTATGATACTGTATTTCAGACCTGTAATGAATATATGATGGAACAGTCGTATGATATTTCAGCTCTGTAATGAATATATGATGGAACAGTCGTATGATATTTCAGCTCTGTAGTTAATACATGATGGAACAATCATATGATATTTTAGACGTGTACTTAATATATGATGGAACAGTCGTATGACAGTCCTCCTTGCGCAACTCTAGAGCAGCATGTGGCTTGCCTTTGCAGCTTGCAAGGTTAGTCTATTAATAATAATTTAATAATAATAATTGTATTTGTATAGCACTGTATCATACAAGGCATGTAACTCAAAGTGCTTAACAAATGGGAAAAAATATTGTTAGAGATGGATTGAAAAGAAGAGGTATAGAGGAGAGGCAGAAATAGCAGGAAGGCAGAGGAAGAAGAGATAGATAGAGATTGTAGAGTCATAAGGTCAACGTAGGTTAGGACCAGGATTCTTAGATGCGTAAGGTCCATAGTGGCTGGACCCATCATAAGCCATAAATAGTCACACAGAGATTGGGCGCTCAGGTGCGGCCCCTGGTGGCATCAGGGGTGAGGAAAAACTCCCTTTCACTTGAATCAAAGTTTGTAAGGGGAAAAAAAGCTCAGTGATGTCTGAGAAAAAAAACCCCTATAGTCAGGAAGAAACCTCAGGCAGAGACCAGCGGCCACCTAGGGGAGCCCCCTGCCAGGGCTGGTTGCGAGTAGTAAGGGCGCTGCGGCAGCTGGGACACTATGACGCCTTGGCAGCTAGGAGTTGGCAAGGATGAAGAGGTGGGTCTTCAGCTGCTTGAAGGAGTCGATGGAGCGGGCTGATCGGATCTCGATGGGGAGGGCGTTCCATGTCTTGGGCGCATAGCAAACAAACGCGGAGTCGCCGATCTTCTTTTGCGGGGGGGGTGGGGGTCCTTAGCAGCTTGGCATCAGTGGACCTGAGAGCTCGAGCAGGGGCATAAAAAGAGAGCATGTCAGAGATATAACTAGGGGCAAGTCCATTTAATGCTTTAAATACTGTGAGCAGAATCTTAAAGTCGATTCTGTATGAGACAGGCAACCAGTGCAGGTCTGCCAAGACAGGAGAGATGTGCTCTCTCATTCTGGTTCTTGTTAGGATTCTTGCCGCAGAATTTTGAATGAGTTGTAATTTGTCAATTAATTTTTTGGGAGACCAGAGAAGAGAGCATTACAGTAGTCTAGCCTACTGGTGACAAAGGCATGAATAAGTTTTTCAGCGTCTTGTCGGGGGGCCAAGCCGCGCACTTTGTTGACATTTCTAAGATGGAAAAAAGCAGATTTTGTTATCTTGTTGATGTGAGGCTCAAAGCTCAAATCCGAGTCTATGACCACACCTAGGCTAGTAACCTTATCTTTAATGTGCATGCTTAGGTCACCTAGGCTTGAGTGGAGTTTTGCACGTTTTTTCTTAGGCCCAATGAGCAACACTTCAGTTTTATCCTCATTTAATTTTAGGAAGTTACTGTTCATCCAATCTGTGATGGCAGACATGCATTTAGTCAAGGCATGAATGGCAGTGGTTTGGCTAGGCTCGACAGAGATATATAATTGAGTGTCATCGGCATAGCTATGAAAATCAACATTGTGCTCTCTGATGATGGAGCCCAGGGGCAACATATAGAGAGAGAAGAGGAGAGGGCCCAAGCAACTATCCTGAGCAACTCCAAAAGGCACATCATACTTGTTGGAGACATATTCTCCGATGGTGACAAAAAACTGCCTTCCTGTAATATATGTTTTGAACCACTCTAAGACGTTATTGTATGGTCAGCATGAAAAGAGTACTGTTAACAGTTATGCTGGCCGTCCATCAACTGTCAATAACGCCAACGGACTTACTAAAGCCCTGATCAAAAAGCGGACCGCGAGATATTACATTCCTCACGCAACGTTTTGGTTTCTACATGGCGCAGCGCGTGCATAGTAGGCTGCATCAACATGGTAGGCTTTGATTGGCAACCTCGTCAGCATTTAAGACTGTGTTAGTCATGTCAACGTTATTGTTATGAAAGATGTAATTGCTGTCAATGCCAACAGACAGTCAATTAGGTCCAGAAAGACAGATGCTGAGGCACTCAAGGTTGCAATTTTTGTACTTTTGTATTTGGCTACAATGCCTACACGTTTCTTCACCTTCTTCAGGTGAACACACGTGTGTGTGTGTGTGTGTGTGTGTGTGTGTGTGTGTGTGTGTGTGTGTGTGTGTGTGTGTGTGTGTGTGTGTGTGTGTGTGTGTGTGTGTGTGTGTGTGTTTGTGTATGTGTGTGGTGTTTTATTTCTAGGCAGCAAAAGAGGAGTGGTGACCAAGGTAGCCGTGGTCAGATTAAGCAGCAGGGTGTAACTCCTGTATTTCAGGTAAGTTGATATAATATTAATAACTGCATGTATTCATATATTAATAATATTACTAACTGCATATAAGTCAAGTCAAGTCGGTTTTATTGTCAATGTCTTTACATGCACTGGTCATACAAAGAATTGAAATTATGTTTCTTACTTTTCCATGCAGACAGACATAGACTCTAGACTCTAGGTATGGACATAGCACTGATTCTTGAGAAAGTGGCTAAAACAGGTTGTAATGTTGACAGAAAAAAACAAAGTGAATTACAAAATTATATGGTATATCCTCGTAGACTAAGGTCTTGGCTTTTCAGAAATGCACAAGGCCAATCTCCCCATTATGTATTTTTTTCAGAAATCAGGCTTTTCTCCGATCATACCTTGTTTTTTGTCAACACCGTCAGACACAATTAAAAGTTATTCAAATTGTATTGATTTGGTTGCATATGTATCTGGAGTTTTTAAGTGATTATGTGTATTTTTTAGTTCACACATATGCCTTTAAATGTTGAAAATTCACTTTTGTTCTATTTTAATACTGTTTCATGTGTTCTAATTTTAAAATATGTACCGTCATACGATGCTTACTTAACGCCTAAATACAACAAACATTTTTTTGTAATTTCACAAATATTCGTGTAGGCTTAAATTGGCTATTACTTTGATATTTCAACAACTCCTAAGGAAAATGTTGTAAGCACATTCCTTTAAAATGTCCAAAACTCCTTCTTACGGTGGTGACTTAAGAACTGACAGTGGTGACAGTAATCTGAGAGTGGTGAAAGTGCCCTAATTAGTACCTGCATTTAGCAAAATAAATAGCCCTCTCAAGTCAATGGCATCTTGCATAAACACTTTATTTTTGTGTGTGCACAGTATGAGCATGTGTTTTTACTTCATTAGTTAGATTACCTAGGAAGTAAGCCACTGGTTGTTGAAAATGTGGTAAAAACAGCCTTTAAGTTGTTCAAATCCAAAATATAGAGGTGTATTATCATAGATGTAGGTCTTGGCTGTGCAGTAAATGCATTGACCAAGCTCCCCATGTTTAACATTTTTCATAAAATGGGCTCTTTCTTGTTTTGTCAACAGCGGCAGACAGAATTAGAAGTAAAAACACATGTTTACTGTATTAAAGTGAATTACTTTAACAATTCAACATAACTGTAGATACTTATTGTATGCATATTCTTAAAACATGTCAAAAACACGTAAAACATGTGTTTTTTGGTGAACTCCATCAGATGTCACCACCGTCAGGTTTTCTGACAAAAAAACCTCCAAATGCACCTCAGTGGTGGCTAGAGTATCATTTTGGATCACAATTATTACTAACATGCCTAGTAATGTTTCATTAACCAGCACAATTTAGTATAATATGGAACAACATGATGAGCAGAACAAAATCTGACGGTGGTGACATCTGACGGTGTGAGACAAAAAAGCACTCTTTTAAATATTATGCATTGTTTGTTCACATTAGCCATTTCATTTTCGCTCTGTTTCTTGGGTGCTTCATACCTTTTCTGAAAAAAAATTATATTTATTAACATTAATGTAATACAATACTATTAAAACCCCCGACGGTGTTGACAGTTTATGGTTGGGACAGTACCAGTGTCCAAACAAATTAACAAATTGAGGACAAAATAATAAACTTACAGGAGCTTCAGTGATGGTGAAGTAGGCAGTAGAGCTAAAGGTTTGAAAAGGGGTCCTCAGTAATGAAAATTACCTTGTGCATACCTGATTTTATTGTCTTTTAGAAAAAATCTGACGGTGGTGACCAATATGCTGGACACATTTTGAGCAATCAGTAAATAATAGTAAATATTGTTTTACATCCACTATGTGCACATCTGTAGAACCACTTTAATATGGTCTTCCACATCATGGTGATATTGTTCAATTCTGTTAGTGATTTTTGTATATTACGTCAATTGAAATGATGATGCCAGTCCTTGGGACAGGCGTTTTTACAGGGTGTGGACAGGTTTATAGCCATGAAAAGTAATAAAATTACACTTAAATATTTCAAACAAAAATGTATTCGTGTGACAGACCCCTTGGCCATTACCTGGGTTCATTTTGTTTGTGAAAATTTAGTTGATTTTCAACAGAATTAATATTTTACTGCAGGGACATGTTTTTGCCAAACCTTCAAGAATCAGTGCTAGACAATTAGACATAGACAGTATACTTACATTACACCAAGAATACCTATACAATACCCATACAGACATATTAAGTGCAAGACTTGGCAACAGCAGACATACATAGAACATATATTAAAAAGAAGTAGTGTCGTGCATTCCAGTTATGTCCTATTGTGACGATTCTGATATGGTGATAGTAGCACTTTCAAGTAGCAGGCATGAAGTAGCAACAACGTGTGTGCGAGTGTGTGTGTGTGTGTGTGTGTGTGCGCGCGCACGCTTTGAGTTAGTTCAGTGACTGTGTGTGTGTGTGTGTGTGTGTGTGTGTGTGTGTGTGTGTGTGTGTGTGTGTGTGTGTTTTCAGTTAAATCAGTGACTGTGTGTGTGTGTCCGCACTTTTGAGTCAGTGCTGTGTGTGTGTGTGTGTGTTAGGGAAGGGAAGATTCACCGATCCGTATCGGAAAATCGATACGACCTGTACGGTATCGATTTGCAAACGTCTGCATCGATATGAAATGCAAGTAAAATCAAGATGCATCGTATCTTGACTGTCCGCATCGGTACAAACCGGATAATATCTCTTAAAACTTTTTAGAAACTGTCAATTTCAGGATTTGTTCTCGCGTGCGCAACGTACATCACCTTGCTCTGATTCAGACCGCCTTTCCTCTCGTGTGAGGAGGCATGACCAAGCAAACATTTTTCATTGAGTCAGAGCGGAGGGTAACCAGCAATGTGGAGTACATTTTGTTGTCATATACAGCGAGTTTTCTAGTCATCCGGTGACTTTTTCAATGGAAGTTTCAAGCGACCATCTTCTGCGAGTCTGGGAGACGTGTGGAGAGAGTGCTCGCTTCACTATTTGAGTTGATGTAGGGAAGCTCTAGGCTACCGCGCGGCACAAACAACAAGAGAAAGTTGTCTGCCAACATTTTGCTGTTTCCGAATGACAGCAGCATAAGCATAGTCAGCATAAGTTGGCATCATTGCTTAGGAGCCTGTTATATTTCGCTCTCGTGCTGGACACACACGGTCTGATTTACAGCTGGTGCAGATTGTCCATGCAGTTTAAAAAGTCCAGTTGAAAAGTACACTATTCCAACACTTCAGTCCAGTATACGCATGTTATTTCCCCCTTCTGATATTCCCAACGTCTACTAAATAGTTCTCATTTGGATCAATTGTAGGCTAGTTGATGTTGTTCAGAGCTTACCTGTAAATGTAGTTATTACATGTCCAGGTCAATATTCCAACATGAGCAGAAGCTCTGTGGTTTTCCCATTTTTATTTTAAAAAGAGATATAGCCTACTGTAATTGGCATGGTATTCAGGTATATATTTTTTCATTTTCTCTGCTCATAGCAATGTGCCCAAGCCAAAATGAGTTCTCACTGCTTTCTGTATGTTTTCCAGTATAGGCTATTTCAAAAGTAATATGCACAGCCAGGGCCGCTGCTAAGGTTTTGGGGGCCTAGGCATAACTGGTCAGGAGGCCCCCTCATAAGTAAATACTACTACTGCTACTACACTAATAATAATGCTAATTCCTGTATTCACACTATGCCTGAAAATGATGGCCCTTTTGATAACTAACAAATATATGTTTTGAAATGTAGGCCTAATTAAATATTTTTTCATGATGTTTCTAGTCAGTCTCAATTCAGGAGGCCACAATTTTGGGGGCAAAGTGGTTGAGGCTCTAAAGGCGCTCTGCTTACTCTGCTTATACCTAACGGCAGCCTTGTGCACAGCCTTTAATATCAATTTAATATTTTAATCTGTAGTGAAAGTGAAAGAAAGCCCATTGGGAAACTCCAAATCCAATTGTCATTGTGACACAGCACTCCACAGCACACAAGTGAACACTGCACACAACGAAATTGCATTTATGCCTCACCCGTGCAAAGGGGCAGCCCTCAGTGGCGCCCCATGGGGAGCAGTGCGGTGGGACGGTACCATGCTCAGGGTACCTCAGTCATGGAGGAGGATGGGGGAGAGCACTGGTTGATTACTCCCCCCACCAACCTGGCGGGTCGATAGTCGAACCGACAACCTCTGGGATGTAAGTCTGACGCCCTAACCACTCACCCATGACTGCCCTGTATCGCATTGCATCGTACCGAATCGCACTGCATCGCATAGCATTATAATTGCATCGCGCCATATCAAACTGGTAGGTAGGAGAATCGTATCGTATCGCATCACCAGTAATTTTATGAATCGTGAATGTATCTTATCGTTGGCATGTGTATCGAGGTGCGCATTGTATCGCGTTGATGAAGATTCCCATCCCTAGTTTGTGTGTGTGTGTGTGTGTGTGCATTTTGAGTTAGTGCAAGTAGAATGTGCAGTCACAATACAGTGTTGGGGGGGCTATCAGTGTGTGTGTGTGTGTGTGTGTGTGTGTGTGTGTGTGTGTGTGTATGTGTGTTTTGGGTTAGTGCAAGTAGAATGTGCAAGTAGAATGTGCAATGGAAGGGCGGGTTAAGTGTTCAGCATCCTGTTTGCTTCGTGTATGAAGGTCTTTGCCAGCCTGATGGTAAGGGAGCGGAGGCACACAGTTTGTGTGCAGGGTGGCTTGTGTTCTTGGTGATCATCAGTGTTTTGCGGGTGAGGCGAGCGGTGTAAATGTCCTGCAGGGAGGGGAGTGGCGCTCCAGTGATCTTCTTCGCTGTGTTCACAATGCGCTGGAGCGTCTTCCTGTTTTGCTCCGTGCAGCTTCCTCCCCACACTGTGATGCAGCTGGTCAGGATGCTCTCGATGGTTCCTCTGTAGAATGTTGTCATGATGGAGGGTGTAGCACTTGCCTTCTTCAGTTTGCGCAAGAAGTAGAGGCGCTGTTGGGCCTTCTTCGCCAGTGATGATGTGTTGGTGGTCCAGGAGAGGTCGTCGCTGATGTGCACTCCAAGGAATTTTGTGCTGCTCACTCTCTCCACAGCATCACCGTCTCAGTGGTAGCAGTTGTTTTTGGCCCCTCTGAAAGTTGACAACAATCTCCTTGGTTTTGCTGACATTCAGCAGGAGTTTGTTGTCCTTGCACCATCTAGTCTACTTCTTCTCTGTAGTGAGTCTCGTCACCCTTAGTGATGAGGCCCACCAGTGTTGTATCGTCTGCAAACTTCACCAGATGGTTAGTGCTGTGGGTCGTCGTGCAGTCGTGTGTCAGCAGCAGTGTGAACAGCAGGGGGCTGAGCACACAGCCTTGCGGAGCCCCCGTGTTCAGGGTCAGAGTGTTTGAGGTGTTGTTCCCAACACATACTGCTAGTGGTCTTTGCAACAGGAAGTCCAGCAGCCAGTTGCAGAGGGAGGTGCTGACTCCCAGCTTATCCAGTTTGTTGATGAGTTGTTGTGGTATTATGGTATTGAATGCTGAACTGAGGTCAATGAACAGCATTCTCACATATCAGTCTTTATTGTCCAATTGGGTGATTGTGGGATGGAGGGCGAAGCAGATTGCATCCTCCGTGGATCATTTTGCTCGCTATGCTGGAAGGAGTCGAGGGTGGGGGTAGGGTAGCTTTTAATTTGACATGACTAGCCGTTCAAAGCACTTCATTATGATGGGTGTCAGTGAAACAGGATGGTAGTCATTGAAGCATGATGGTGATGATTTCTTCGACACGGGTATGATGGTGGCAGCTTTGAAAACTGATGGGACGATGGCTTGCTCCAGGGAGGTGTTGAAGATGTCTGTGAACATATTATATAAAATACACATATAAAACATATAAATACAAGTGCATATACTATTAACAACTGACATGTGCATATAGAGGTGTCCCGATCCAGGTTTTTGCACTTCAGATCCGATACCGATATTTTATTTCACCTCCGATCCGATACCGGCCGAGACCGATACCGGCCTATCGGAGTATTTAAATTGAAAGTTATTTAGCCTACTTACTTTCTTGTCACACTCAGTGTTGCCAGATGTGTCTGACCAAATCCCGCCCAAAAGCTTCCCAAAAACCACTAAATTGTGCCCAAATTCAACAAATTACATTCACTTCTATGGGCCCAAAACAGCTGAGAAAACCGCCAAATGGCCAATTTTTCCCATTTTTACCCGCAGACGCTCATCCAAAGTAGCCCAATTGGGCGGGCACCCGCCCAATCTGGCAACACTGGTCCTACTCATGTTGAAAAGGGGTTTAGTCTTGATAACAACTAGCCAGCTGAATTAGGTGAATTTGAGTAACTACTATACTACTATACTATACTACTACCACTACTCTACTTCTACTCTTGAATCAGATTCGAAGGCAACAATTGAAAATCCATCAGTGCAAATAATAGTCTAAACTGTAAGTGAATGCTTATTCAAGCAGTATTCAAGAAGTATTCATCTGTTTTCCATGCAAAGGTGGATTTTTTTGTAGGCTGCCAGCATGTTGACAATTCAGGACGAGTTTACATTTAACATAGACAAAAAAGTAAAGAAAATTAGGCTACTAGGCTACTGGAGGCCCTCTCATATGCCCAAAGTAGCCTAAGATCCTCCATCATTATGCCATAGGTAGCCTAATACAGCTGAGGTCTGAGTGCCCTTCAGAGGGCAATGTGTCTCCAAAAACAAATCTGTAACTCTGTGAGTTTTTGTCATTGAAACATATAAGTCACACCATTAGAAACCTCAGACCTTCCAGGTCCCAAATATATACTGTATATATGAAATGAAAATACTTGAAAATGTTAGGGTGGTGCAAGCAGCCTAAAAGCCTCTGAAAAGCCTTAGACCTCAGAGGGGCCTTAGACCTCAGAGGGTTAATGCCAATAAACAATAATAACAACTAAACAACTGCTACAAATTATTCAAAATGGAATTAGACAAATAGCTAAAATAAATCATAAACTCGGAAACTACCACTGTCGAGTAGGTTACAGTATTTATTTACTCAGGTCAGTGGACACAAAAACATTTAACAATAACATTCAGACCTCCATGGGGCCCTAAGCAAAAATATGCCAAGGGGCCCCCATAAAGCGAGCACCCACTCTGCTTCGAACGGCTCGTCAGATTATGATTCAACTAGTACACCTTTCGAAACAACAGTAAAACGTTGACAACACCACCCTTTCCTCTCACATTCTCTCTAGCTACCTGTTGATTCAGTTGAACGAATTGCACAAGCTAAACGAAACGCTACTCTTGTGGTTCTCAACAACTTCTACCTTTTAAAACAACAGTAAAACGTTAATCCCCCTTTTTACAACATGTGACTGTATCGAAGACCTGGGCACTTTTTAACCCGGCATTGTTGTGCAATACAAAAGCCCATTGACACTTCTGCTGATACGAAATTACTTTGGCCACAGAAGAAGGATCACAATGAGTGGAAGCAGAACCGTAACAGAGGAGTTACGTTGCCTACCTGACTGCTGTTCTCGTCGCTCATTGTCATGAATTTTCTTTTTCTTTTTGTTGTTTCCGCAGGGAAAATGTCGTTTCTTGTTGGACGTTTCACGTTTTGTGTGACGGAATCAATAATAAACAATGAAATCAGTTCGCGTTTTTTTTTTTTTTTTTTAAACTGTCAACTTCAGTGACGTAAAGGGTCGCTCGAGGCCTTACACTGAGAGCGTAGTGAGCGTATTGGGCGCGCCGGCTCTGATACTATTTTCTACTGTATGCTTTTGCTCCTCCATGTGAATTAGCACATCCTTAATTTAACATCTGCTTAGCATCTTAGCAAGACGGCATTGTCCATATTAAAACACACACACTCACACACGTCGTGGGACAGAAAGGGAGCGGTAGTGGCTGGGCAACTTGAACAAACATTGGGGGATGAGAGGAAAGCGGTGCCTCGGAGAGAAGCATGTGAAATCTGAACTTTCAGTGTTTGTAGCCAAACATTAGCGCTTGTTACTGAAATGCCATCTGAAACGCAGGCAGAGTGGCATGAAGCGCGCAATTCTGTGTGTCTGGACTGTTCACGGACACTTAGGACAGTTTAAAGCTCTTTGAAACCACAGACTGAAAAACTTACGCTGCCTGCGCGTGAGAGCCGAATGAGAGCTTCGGCAGTTGCTCCCACGTGTGTGCTGACGAGAGCTGAAGGTGTGCTGGAAAATGCGGACCGGAGTTTAAGAACAACCACAGTAAAAACTGGAATGGATTGTGGGTGAGCTGGGTATACTGGTTATCGTGACACTCAATCTGTCGCTTGAATCGCGTCGCCGCTGGTGTATCTCTGCGGTAATTGGTGATGGGGATTTGTAATCATGGAGAAAAAGTAGAAAAAAACATTCGCACACCGTAAAAGTTCCCTTGTCGTGATTTTAATGTGAAAAATGGCATCCCTTGTTGTGATTTTAATTAAAATGGCACAACGTTTCGACCGGCAAGGAACGTTGTGCCATTTGTCACATTAAAATCACGACAAGGAAGCTTTTACGGTGTGCGAATATTTTTTCTACTTTTTCTCCATATACTATTTTTGCCAACTGCAAAATGTTGAATCTTTTCCTATACAGTTGTTTGGATTTGGCAAAGGTAAGAAAGCTGTCAGTTCTTCAGTGAGAGCTATTGGCAATTGTAAAGTCTATGCAGTTAACGCTAATCAGCTAACTAGCAGTCTGATTAGTAGGGCTGGGAATCGATTCAAACTTCCTGGATCGATTCGATTCCAATCCAGAAGGTCACCATTAGATTCGATCCACGATCCGATTCAATTCGATTCGTTATCAATCTACTTTATTAATATCTCAGCATTTGATGCCCCCATGACATACCCTGGTATGAAAGAAACCAGCAGGAAACTTGGTATGAGTGAGAAAGGTGGGATAAGACTGGCACTATTTACTTGAACAGGCCATGTGTATTTGTGCAGCCTACATGAATGTGGAAGAGAGCTACAGGATGTGGTTGAGAAAATAGCAACTATAATCATCTGCAAAAGATCGATCCACAAAGTTGTGAATCGATATCGCAATTTTCAATTGGGAATTGATATTGGATCGCTGATCGATCCTTTGAACCCAGCCCTACTAATTAGAATAATAATAGTGAACTATTAACAAATTAGAGGGACGTTCTTATTGCACAATGACACCCACCTGGATCCACCGTGTTTGTGAAAACTGGAACATTTATGAAGAGGCAGCATGAATTCTCAGGGGAAAAAGATACACAGTGCACCTTAAAGTCCGGTGCTTGCTGCAGGATACGTGTGCACATGCTATTTTCGTGCAGGAATGGATTGCCATGTGAATTTTATGTCAATTTTTCATGAGCACCTGTCACAATGTATGCAGACTAGAGCATGGCAACCCGACCGAAGCCCGACGGGCCTGGTTGGAACCTGACGGGCCGGGCCGGACTCGGACAAAAAAATAGAATATCTGTCGGACTCGGGCTTGAAGCAAACAGACATTGTGAAAATTGTAAGCAACCAGAGGAAACGTTTCAGTTCATGCAAACGGCAGTTTTGTGATTAAAAAATAAGTAATTGAATATGCATAAATGAAAATGTTGGTAGGCTACTCGTGCGAGTGATTATTATTGGCTGTATGCACGCGCCAGTTACCAGTGGCAACATGGACGCTCACTCCGAGTCAGCCGAGCAGGGATGCCGAGTCAACTTGCTTTCTTAATAAGCGCCAAATCAACAGTTGTCATGGTCTTTTGTTGTAGGCCTAGTGTAGGCCATGTTTTAGCATGCCTTCGAGGCTGTCTTGAATGTTGAACATAAAATGACGAAGTTTGTCACTGCATTGTTCGCCAAGGATTACATTTCCAGCATGGGCTAGCAAGGAGCATAATATGGATAACTAAGAAGACGCACACGCTACGTGGAGTAAGGTAGGGGCGGAGAGGTTTCCTGTTACTATTTTGTCCGCTGTGACATGTCATGTCCTTCACGTAGGTTCTTAATTGTTGTCACTTTTACTGTACAGTTATGCGCGTGCAACCTTTCCTGATTTTATATTGACCGCATGGACATCAGGGGAAATGACATTCTCTTGGAGGGCCGAACAGGCTACTGTTCTTCGGGGTTAACTTATAGCCCATCCTTCTTAACGACAAGGAGCGGCAGCTTCACGGGGCTCGCGGGGATTTATTTGCACTAACAGTAACGTAACAAATACAGTATAGTCGCGCTGACTGCATCCAAAACGTATTCGTTAGTTTTCGCCTTTCTTATCCTCTCACGCCCCTCCCATGCATTTGATCACCGCACCCAACATATCTGGTTAGTGTAACCGAAAGTAATAAGGTGCGCTGTCACGTGTGTGTGTGTGCGCGTGTGTGTGTGTGTGTGTGTGTGTGTGTGTGTGTGTGTGTGTGGGTGTTTATATACTTAGACTAGGCCTACTATGCGTGTGTAACTAAATTAGGCTACTGCAAATTGCCTCATCCTAACGTCTTTGCCTATCCTGGCTATTTATCGTGCTATTTTGAGTATGGAGGAGCCCACATAGAAAATCTTGCTTGCGCACAGGTTCTGTTGTTATTACAGTGGTCTCGGGCTTCGGACGGGTTCGGACACAAACATTTTAATTAGTCTCGGGCTCGGGTCGGGGTCAATCACTTTTAATCGATCACTTTTCTGTCAGCTGAGGGCCGGGCTCGGACAGAAAAAAACGGCCGGAGCCACACTCTAATGCAGACACGTGTATAGGTGCAATATTGACAAAACCGTGAGAAGTGATCTTCTGAACGTCCATGTGGAGTTTGTAGAAGAGTCAAACAGTCGTGCAGAGCATTAATGAGAGCCCCATTCTGCCCAGTAGAACATTGCTTTACATACCATATTCAGATTTTTATCAACTGCTGGCCTTCCGGGATGAAAAACAGTCTCACAGAGAGTTTATTTGAACAGCATTTTTTCATTACGGTGTATATTTTGAGACAGGCATGCCAAGGGCACCGCTTAAATGACGTCATCCTAGCTGGTGCCTCTTTAATGAGAGCCCCACTCTGCCCCGTAGATGATATCTACAGTTACAAAGTGCTCCAGTCATCTGTCACGGTTCTAGGAACACAGCAATCACAGCAACTGTCAACCTGCACTAACTCAAAACATGCACACACACACACACACACACACACACACACACACACACACACACACACACACACACACACACACACACACACACACACACACACACAAGCACACTGCACTTTCTGCACTAAACCCAAACATAAACACACTGACACACACTGACACACACACACACACAGACACACGAACACACACACAGACGCACACCGCACCTTCTACCTGCACTAAACACACACACACACACACACACACACACACACACACACACACACACACACACACACACACACACACACACACACACACACACACTGCTGCTGGTGTACTTGACAGACCTTTTTAATATTTATTTTTCTTCAAAATGCTACTATTACCATGTCAGAACGCTATAAAGGACTTTTTTAGGAAAAGCACAAAAGCACAACAATACCTCTTAATGTATGTCCTCTTCAAGTCTTCTGTTGTCCAGTCTTGCACTTTAAATGTCTGTATGAGCACTGTCTATGTCCATACTGTCTTAAGTCCATGTATAAGTACTGTCTATGTCTATACTGTCTATGTCCTTACCTAGATTAGTCTATGTCTGTATGGGAAAGCAAGAAATGTAATTTCAAATTCTTTGTATGACCAGTGCATGTAAAGAAATTGACAATAAAACTACTTGACTTGACTACATCATATCGCTTGTGTGTTGTATCCTCTGTGTGCAGATCGGGTCACTGACGGGCCTATTCACTCTTTGCGGAAAAGACTCGACTACATCATAACACATTGCTATGACATTACAAAGAGCCTTAAGTAGCAGGTTAGGACATAGCTATTACAATTTTGATGACAGTGGGGTATGACATAAGCTTTGCGCAAAGGGGTTAAAGATGGCTATGTGCTCTGTGCTCCAGCTGCTGGAGGAGAAGATCATCACCTTTGTGAAGAACGAGCTGCAGAGATTGAAGCTGATTCTTAGGCCAGATTACCAAGAAAACTTTGAGAAGAGAGAAGAGGATGAGAGTGATGCCAGAGAAGGAGCTTTCAAGATGGCTCTGCACTTCCTGTGGAAGATGGACAGAGGGGATCTGGCTGACAAACTGAGAGAAAGTAAGAATTCTCCCTTCTCCCTTCCCCTCTGGGACACAACATCAGTTTTCTCTTGTTTCTGGCTTGTTCATTTATTTGTACCAATTATAAAGCATTGGTATATTTCAAGAGTCCACAGAAACCTGTAAATTGTGACAATAGATGGAAAATCATTTGCTGTAGTATTTTATGCACATAAGTTATGTACAACTACAGTACAAAGGAACAGCTTTAATTGTGACTGTGTCAGTATTTTGTATAAATGTTGTTTTTCTTTCTGAAACAGATGAGCTGGATGTACTTTGTCAAGATGAGCTGAAAAGAAATCTCAAGAACAAATACCAGAGTGTGTTTGAAGGAATCCCCAAGCAAGGCGGATCTGCTCTACTGGAAAAGATATACACCGAAATCCTCATCACAGAAGGAGGAAGTGGGAAAGTAAATGAGGAGCATGAAGTCAGACAGATTGAGTCCAGATCCAAGACACCAGCTGGACTGGAGAAACCAATCAGATGCAGTGACATCTTTAAACCCTTACCTGGTCAAGACAAACCAAGCAGAAGAGTTATGACAAAAGGAGTAGCTGGCATCGGCAAAACCGTCTCCATTCAGAAGTTCATCCTGGACTGGGCTGTAGGAAAAGATAACAAAGAGATCCACTTCATTTTCCCTTTGCCTTTTCGGGAGCTCAACCTCTTGAAAGACAAACAAGGCTCTTTGATGGATCTTCTTCACCACTTCTTTCCAGAGCTGAAGCAGTTAAGGTTTGGCAACCAAGAGAAGTACAACATACTGTTCATCTTTGATGGTCTGGATGAATGTCGACTCACACTTGACTTTCAGAAGAATGAAAGTTGGTCTGATGTGGCGGCTGTCACATCACTGGATGTGCTCCTGACAAATCTCATCAAGGGCAATCTGCTCCCCTCTGCTCTACTTTGGATAACCTCCCGACCAGCAGCAGCCAGTCAGATTCCTCCTAAGTGTATTGACCTTGTCACGGAGATACAAGGCTTCAATGATGTACAGAAGGTGGAGTACTTCAGGAAGAAGATCAATGGTGAGAGTCTTGCCAGCAGAATCATTTCTCACATTACATCATCAAGGAGCCTCCACATCATGTGCCACATTCCAGTCTTTTGCTGGATCACTGCTTGTGTTCTTGAGATGATTCTCAGCTCTTCGGAATCAAAACAGCTTCCAAAGACTTTGACGGAGATGTACACATTTTTCCTGATTTTTCAAACCAAACAGAAGAGCCAAAAGTATGAAGATGTGCATGACCCTGAGCCACAATGGAACCAGGATCTCATCCTTGATCTTGGGAAGCTGGCCTACAACCAATTGGAGAAGGGAAATCTCATCTTCTATCAAGAAGACATGAGAGAGTGTGGCATTGATGTCAGAGAAGCAGCAGTACGTTCAGGTGTCTGCACCCAGATCTTCAGAGAAGAATCTGGAATCTTTCAAGCGACAGTGTTCTGCTTTATCCATCTGAGTATTCAGGAGTATCTTGCAGCTCTGTATGTGTTTCTGATGATGGCAACCCAAACGAAAGATGTGCTGTCCATACCCCAATCTCCCCCTGGGGAAGAATCCATGACCATCCTACACAAGAGTGCTGTGGACAAAGCACTAGAGTATAAAGATGGTCGTTTTGACCTCTTCCTCCGTTTCCTTCTTGGTCTTTCTCTGGAGTCCAATCAGACTCTCCTGTGTGGCCTACTGCAGAGAGGACAGAAGCAGACTGGCAATGATGAAACAATCAGTTACATAAAGGAGAAGATCAGGGAGGCCCCTTCATCAGAGAGGGTGATCAACCTCTTCCACTGCCTGAATGAACTGAATGACCACTCATTAGTGGAAGAGATCCAGAGCTTCCTGAGTACAGGGACACTTTCTGAGCTCTCACCTGGTCAATGGTCAGCTCTAGTGTTTGTGTTACTGACATCAGACCAGAAGCTGGATGTGTTTGACTTGAAGAAGTACGTCAGATCTGACGAAGGTCTCCTGAGGCTGAAGCCAGTCGTAGAGGAATCCCAAACTCTCCTGTAAGTATGATGGCAGTGAGTACATTTCAGACAAGAGGTTACTGTTTAAAACATGTGACGATGAGTACTCTTCAGGCAAGAGCTTATTAACTGATTTAATTACTGATTGAATAGGGCAGTCATGGGTAATAGGGCAGCCATGGGTAAGCGGTTAGGGTGTCAGACTTGTATCCCAAAGTTTGCCGGTTCGACTCCCGACCCGCCAGGTTGGTGGGGTGAGTAATCAACCAGTGCTCTCCCCCATCCTCCTCCATGACTGAGGTACCCTGAGCATAGTACCGTCCCGCCGCACTGCTCCCTAGGGACGCCATTGAGGGCTGCCCCTTGCACGAGTGAGGCATAAATGCAATTTCCTTGTGTGCAGTGTTCACTTTTGTGTGCTGTGGAGTGCTGTGTCACAATGACAATAGGAGTTGGAGTTTCACTATATGGTTTTAATTTGTTTTCCCCTCCCCAATTCCAGGCTTGATAGCTGTAGTCTCAGTGAAACAAGCTGTACAACACTGGCATCTGTCCTCTGCAACGCATCCTCAAAGGTGAAGAAACTGGACCTCAGTGGCAACATAATTGGAGATGTTGGAGTCACAGAACTTTGTAGTGGATTGAAAGATCCAAAGTGTGGCTTGGAAACACTCAGGTAAGATATACTCAGTAATTATTAATTGTTTGATTTGATTAATCATTCCATAGATATAGGAAAAAAAAACAAGACAACAGTAATTGTCTATATTGCCAAGTTCATCTCAGTAGCTTAGTACTGTACTTTGTAGAAGGAATGTTTACGCATTTATGTAATAAATCATTAATCCCAGTAGCTCAGTATAGGAAATGTTCCATAACATGGTGGAGATTAATGTTTACAGCATGCAGACACTGTTCATGTTTGATGCTAAAGTGAGAGGTGGAGAGAAGAAGTGACTGGAGGAGAGTGTGATGGCCTTAGACAAATCTGAAAGCACCTGCCACTCTGTGTGTGAATTATGTTATTGCAGAGTGCCAATAGTTATGTATTAAGACTGTAAAAAAAAATAAGATAATTTTTAAGAGAGCTTTAAGGTCAGGCATCAACAACAGACTCCTTCTGCAAAATGTTGGACTGTGACTGAAAGTTTGTGATTTATATCTTATTGAAGAGTGCTGATAGCTGAGTATATGGAATGCTTCATAATAAGCTGGGATGGGCAAAGATACAGTTACATGTATTTTGAATACAAATACAAAATACCCAGCAAAAAATGTTACAAATAAGATACAAAATACATAACTGTAACAGTATCTAATATCGAAATACAATATTTTGTATTTTCAACACAAAAAAATACCCACAAAATACAACAAAAACCATTGTGTACAAAAACTAGCAATTTGACTTACACAATGAAATTGAATGAACAATTAAATTCTGAGAAATGACATAATGGTTAGAAAACAAACAAAAGCTCAAACAAGAAAGAAAGAGGCCCTGTATGTATGCCTTTTATCATCCCAGTGGGGAAATTCATGTTGCAGCGATATCGTACATGCATACAACTTGTGCAAAAATACTGACGATGACATACATACACAAGACCAAAAAGTTGAATAATACTATATAAGGGAGATATACTGTAGGCTGTCATCATAACTAATTTTTCAAACAGCTTCGAATTCCAACGTTGGCTATGGGGCCGGTTTATGACGCCTGCAAATGAGAACATCTCTCAACTGGTCACCCTTCACTCTTGACTTAATTGTCAATTACTGTAACATGCCAGTGCCATAAGAATAGCAATCATTTCTTTGACAAAGTAGAGATACAAGTGGTTAAAAAAAGTGCACTATAGGATGGTGGCCAAAGTAGGTATTGCAACTATACTGCTCATTGAAACTGTGCTCCCTATAGCATGGAGGCCAGAGTAGGTATTGCAACTATACTGCTCATTGAAACTGCGCTCCCTATAGCATGGTGGCCAGAGTGGGTATTGCAACTATACTGGTTGGCTCTATGAGTACGTTCCAATATGCAACCTTGCGTCCTACACTTGTGCTTGTGGCCTCGCCCATCCTCTGTGGAGAAAACAATTAAGTTTCCCAGCTCTCAGAATAGCCACAACAACTTTTACGGGACTGTTTCATTCACCATCCCAATTGCAAATGAGAAAAAAGACTTTAAATTGAGCTTTTGTGAGATATTTAAATATAATGCTGGTGTCAGTGATGTCATCACGAAATATTACTTCCTGGTATGAGGCCACAAGCAGAAGTGGAGGAAGCAAGGTTGCATATTGGAACGCACTTTGGCTACAGCTAGTTTTAAAACACTCAATTCTACACAAAAGGCCCTAAATGGCAAACTGAAAGCAAGTTTGATTGACATGGGGAAAACATTAACACGTCATTGAGGAATTAATTAAATGATTAGCCACTCACCTTGAACCAAATTGAACTACTTACTTAACCCCATCACGCCATTCGGCGCATAGGGCAGCAACAAAGTCGCTCCACTTCGCTCCACTTCTCGATGGTCCCCCAGCTTTGATGGTGCTGCTGGAGCTCCTTCTCAATGGTCCGGCGCCATGTCATCTTTGGCCTCCCTTTCTTCCTTTTGACTAGACTATAATAAATCCAAGCATATGCCTCCAATTCAGCCAGGGGCATTCATATACTTTTTAACCTACAGCACCATCTTGTGTTCATATTGTGTAATAACATTCTTCGGAACAAAGTATTTGTATTTTGTTGTTCTGTGAAATACACAAAATACTGGAGGAAAGTATTTTGGTACCAAATACAAATACATGTAATTCACTTATATGAAATACAAATACAAAATAGTATTTTGTATTTCAAAATGTATTTCAATTAGATGTAATAGCAATACTGCCCATCCCTGAAGCTGGGTATTCTGATGATCAGAGTAATAATGTAATAGCAGTGTGTATTAAGACAATGTGCTTTAAGTTCTCTATTCTAGAGTGATGTTCTAGATCTACTCCAATACTGTAAAATGAGAATGCTTAAGAATATAGAAGATATCTTAAAGGGACAGTTTGGTCAATTTCAACATGCAGTTGTAATGCTCACACTACCCTGGACTTGTCAGTGCCTGAGATTTTTTTTTTTCTTCTTCAGCCGTTTCCGAGATCCTGGTCATTGTAATGGGGGCAGCTCTTTGTTTACATTTCAAAAAAACATTTTTATTTATTCCCAAAAACATCCAAAAGGTTATAAAACATCAGCAGACAACTAGCAAATAGCAGTACCTTTTGGGAAAATATTTGGAGTTGGCCTATGTTTCATTTTTTAAAAATGTAAACAAACGCTGCCCCCATTAGAATTGCTCATATCTCGGAAAGGGCTGAGCCGAAAAATGTGGCATCACCAGGTACTGACAAGTCAAGGGTAGCGTGAGCAATACAACTGCATGTTGAAATTGACCAAACTGTCCCTTTAATGATGATAGCTAAAGCACACCTCTGATGGTTTTGTAAACTATGTGTAGTCTCAAGTGATTCTAAATCATTCCAGTGGTAGGAATGTTAAGTAATATGTTGGAGATGTTAATGATGTGAGCACTAAGAGGGGTTTAATGTCAAGAATCAACATCATACTCCTCTCTTCTCCAGACTGTCAGGCTGTGGTGTAACAGGAGAAGGTTGTGCTGCTAAATAATGTGTTGGATGTTGATAATAAGTGATAATATGGCTCTATTCTTCTATTCTCCAAGTGGTCAGACGAAATATGTGATAATATGGCTCTTCTATTCTCCAGACTGTCAGGCTCACTGTTGGGAAAGTTACTCAAAAACTGTAATGCACTACTTATTACATGTTACTGTCATTTAAAAGTAATGCCTTACATTACAACATTACTTTTTTTTTTTTTAAGTAAGGCATTACACTACTTTTGCATTACTTTTAGTTACTTTAGCCAAAATGACTGGAAATAAGGATTTGGCAATCTACAGTGCAAATCTATGAGGTGGCATGACTTTCACCTGCCATCCATAAGTCGTTTTGGAAGCCTGCAGACTGAAAACCAACATTTTCAGGAATTGCGTCTTACCCACATACAATAAGGCTTAAAGAAAATAAAAGTTTGGTTCCGGTTGGTTGTCAGGTTTGGTCATGGTCCGGTCGGATTTTGTTAAAAATTATTTCAATTTTTTTTTTCAATTTCTTTTTTTTTATGTCCGACCTCCAACCCCCACATGCGCCAGATTTTGTCATAAACGTTGTTGAACAATGCCAAGGACGATAGTGGAGTTGAGGCTTCATAAGTACAGCTGAAGCTACAATGAAATATAATAAGCATTAATGAGCCAAGATACTGACCAAAATGAGGATATAGCCTACCGTTTCTGGCAATAGACTAGCCCTACTTGTCCAGCTGTCAGTTGCCTGACTGCTATTTTAGCTCCCGTAGCTACAACGACAACCAATTAGCATGTTGTAGCATAATAGGGCAGTCATGGCTGAGCGGTTAGGGCGTCAGACTTGCATCCCAGAGGTTGCCGGTTCGACTCCCGACCCGCCAGGTTGGTGGGGGGAGTAATCAACTAGTGCTCTCCCCCATCCTCCTCCATGACTGAGGCACCCTGAGCATGGTACCGTCCCACCGCCCTGCTCCCAATGGGGCGCCACTGAGGGCTGCCTCCTTGCACGGGTGAGGCATAAATGCAATTTCGTTGTGTGCAGTGTGCAGTGTTTACTTGTGTGCTGTGGAGTGCTGTGTCACAATGACAATGGGAGTTGGAGTTTCCCAATGGGCTTTCACTTTCACGCTTTCACTTCATTAGCCTACAACGTGACCGAGTAGGTCGCAACTCTGCAGTGGCATTTGGGCTTTTCTAATATCAAGAAGGGCGGCACTTGTGGCGCGCGCGTGTGTGTTGCCCCTAGATGGATAGTCATGCGATGCAAATTCAGTAACTTGCAGGCAGGTAGAAAGCGAGAGATGGCGAGTTATGGGAATGAAGAAATGTGTTGTGTCTTCTCTAGCCTATATGAACAACCATCAATATTTTTTTGGAGGATTCCAAAAACTCAACTTTTTTTTTTTAGGTCGAAATGATAGGGTCGGTCGGCAACCGGAACCAAAAAATGTTTTCTAGGACTAACATTGATTCACCATTACAATGATTAATTCTTTCTCTTCTTACCACACCTTACCATGCACACCAGCGCCGGTTTTTTAAAATCTATTACGAACGCATGCAGCACAGGCTCCGTTGCACTTGGCTGAAAAATAAAGCCACCTCACTGCACTACGAGTTTGAAAATTATTATTGATAAAGGAGCAGATGCATTGCTACAGTAGGCCCGTTTTGAATATTAATTATATACAGCACACTGGGGAAAATGTCATCAAATATTGCAAGGATACCAGCCAGTCAGTTTGCAAGCTCGTGGCTCGCCTGAATCATGTGACTTCGTGCAGAGATCAGTTTGTCACTCACTCACAACTCTAGAACTATTCTTTACGCGCGCTCAGTCAGCACCGTGGCCAGCATATTCTGGGACTTTGCGCAAACAGTTAGTTCTATTCATGCAACTATTGCGCTGGAATTTACAGTGATAGGGTACAGAGTGATGCAACAACAGCAATCACTTTCAATTTCCCTACTTTGACAGGCGAATGTATAATATTTTATTTCAAATGGATTTATTTCAATTTTAGTGATGTTTAGTTGAACAAAAGTGAGGGGGGTGCAACGTACTCATCACCCCCGTCGGATACCCTGCCGTGTCCCTGTCTCGTGGGATGCATCCCCTCCTTTCATGACTAATTTGGTGGTGCTATGGCACCTCTTCAAATCGTCAAATTGTTTGTCGGCTACTTTCAACGTGGAAAGCGGTTTGGATTTCAAGCACAGTGTGCATTTAACTGAAATGTTCTTGGCGTCCTTATTTTCAATGAAGTCAAAGTAGTGGGCATATACCCATCTTGAAAACGAGCAAGCTGGATCTTCTGGATCGGTCATCCTTTGTCAGCCTGCCATTTCGAGAGACGAAGCGTGAAAGAGGAAGCAATGTTCTACGTGGAACTTTAAAATCTCTGCGCGGACGTATCAGATGCAATAGCTGATCTCACGGTGATCCTCGAACATTGTACAGTATAAAGAAAACAAAATACCCACACAAAAATTAGGTGAAAAAATGAGTTGTAATGTGCAAGTTAATTGCATTGTAACAAGGACATATTACCGATTTTTCCCATGTAATATGTTACAGTACTGCGTTACTCAAAACTGCTGTGGTGTAACAGGAGAAGGTTGTGCTGCTAAATAATGTGTTGGACATGCTGGTGATATTATGGTTATATGAATAGGGTTCTTCTATTCGCCAGGTGGTCAGACTGGGGTGTAACAGAAGAAGGATATGCACGTTGTTAGGCTGTGTGTGTAACCTGCTGAATAATGTGGTGTTGGCCATGTTGATGATCAGTTGATGCTCTATTCTCCAGCTTGTCAGACTGTGGTGTAACAGGAGAAGGATATGCTGCTAAATAATGTGTTGGACATGTTGATTATAAGTGACAATTGGACTCCTCTTTTCTCCAGACTGGCAGACTGTGGTGTAACTACTTTGTAGAATAGGATTAGCACATTGTAAAAGGAGAAGGATATGCTCCTAAATAATGCGCTGGACTTGTTGATGGTAATATGTGATAATATGACTCTATTCTTCTATTCTCCAGGTGGTCAGACTGGGGTGTTACCTGATGAATAATGTGTTGGACATGTTGATGATCAGTTGATTACCTTCTATTCTCCAGGTTTTCAGGCTGTGGTGTAACAGGAGAAGGAAATGCTGCTAAATAATGTCGTCATGTTGATAATAAGTGATAATATGGCTCTATTCTTCTATTCTCCAGGCTGTCAGGCTGTGGTGTAACAGGAGAGGGATATGCTGCTCTGGCCTCAGCTCTCCAATCAAACCCCTCATCACACCTGGAGGAGCTGGACCTGAGAGGAAACGACCTTGAACACTCTGAAGTGAAGCTACTTATTGGTATATTACAGAATCCTGACTATAAACTACAGACACTGAGGTAAGATCATTTCATTAAACCCCACCCCACACACACACACACACACACACACTGACACTCACACACACACACACACACACACACAAACACACCACACTGGTCACCTGCGCCGGGCATTAAGTGCTATATGGTGTGCTAACTGAGACGCACGCACGCACGCACGCACGCACTCTCTCTCTCACACACACACACACACACACACACACACACACACACACACACACACACACACACACACACACACACACACACACACATGCCCAGTAAAAAGTGATTGTCCTGGGTTATTGTCCTATGTAAAGGTGATTGTCCTGGGTTATTGTCCTATGTAAAGGTGATTGTCCTGGGTTATTGTCTTATGTGAAGGTGATTGTCCTGGGTTATTTTCCTATGTAAAGGTGATTGTCCTGGGTTATTGTCCTATGTAAAGTTGATTGTCCTGGGTTATTGTCTTGTGTAAAGAGTCTCAGTGCAGTTCAGAAGTCCAAGATATTACAGAGTATCCCAGGGGATGAGGAGTTAGGGTGTAGTGGTGATGAGGAGTTAGGGTGTAGTGGGTAAAGTGAGTTAGGGTGTAGTGGGGATGAGGAGTTAGGGTGTAGTGGGGATGAGGAGTTAGGGTGTAGTGGGGATGAGGAGTTAGGGTGTAGTGGGGATGAGGAGTTAGGGTGTAGTGGGTAAAGTGAGTTAGGGTGTAGTGGGTAAAGTGAGTTAGGGTGTAGTGGGTAAAGTGAGTTAGGGTGTAGTGGGTAAAGTGAGTTAGGGTGTAGTGGTGATGAGGAGTTAGGGTGTAGTGGGTAAAGTGAGTTAGGGTGTAGTGGGTGAAGTGAGTTAGGGTGTAGTGGGTGAAGTGAGTTAGGGTGTAGTGGGTAAAGTGAGTTAGGGTGTAGTGGGTAAAGTGAGTTAGGGTGTAGTGGGTAAAGTGAGTTAGGGTGTAGTGGGGATGAGGAGTTAGGGTGTACTCTTCTGTTGCTAGGCAACGCTTAGTGCAGTGAGGAGTCTAAGCTAGTGCAAGGTAGTAGTGGAGCTTGTGCCATAGGAATGGTGGGTGGGGTGACGTGTAATTCTAAGGGATGTCAGGCATCCGTTATTCAGAGAAAGCAATCCAAGAGGTAGGGGTGTAGATGAGTGTGTGTGTGTGTGTGTGTGTGTGTGTGTGTGTGTGTGTGTGTGTGTGTGTGTGTGTGTGTGTGTGTGTGTGTGTGTGTTTGTGCACGTGGTGTTGTGCCGTGCCGTGTTGTGTTGGATTGTGTTGTGTTGTGTTGTGTTGTGTTGTGTTGTGTTGTGTTGTGTTGTGTGGTGATGTGTGGTGTGGAGTGGAGTGGAGTGGAGTGGAGTGGTGTTGTGTTGTGTTGTGTTGTGTTGCGTTGTGTTGTGTTGTGTTGTGTGGGGTTGTTGTGTTGTGGGGTGGGGTTGTGTTGTGTTGTGTTGTGTTGTGTTGTGTTGTGTTGTGTTGTGTTGTGTTGTGTTGTGTTGTGTTGTGTTGTGTTGTGTTGTGTGGTGTGTGTGTGTGTGTGTGTGTGTGTGTGTGTGTGTGTGTGTGTGTGTGTGTGTGTGTGTGTGTGTGTGTGTGTGTGTGTGTGTGTTGTGTTGTTTGTGTGTGTGCTCGCGTGGAGGGAAGCCAACAGGGTGGGGGCAAAGGGGACTTTTGTCCTGGGCCCCAGAATATGCCAGCAGTGGTATCGGATCAGTGGTTGTTTTTTAAATTATTGTATGAATTGTGCTATACAAACAAACATGTTATTGTTATTATTATTATTACCTCCGCCAGGAGGTTATGTGATCGCCTGGGTTTCTGTGTGTGTGTGTTGTCTGTGTTTGTTTGTTAGTTCGCTGCTATTCCACTGCCTGCCACAAGGTGCGCACGGTGAGCACTGAGCACAGAGCCGGCTCTGACTGAGCGGAGGCGTGTCTGCGCATTTCTCAGCAAGGAACAGGGGAGAGACTGCCGCCAGCTCAACAAGTGCATTTCACCTAAAAAGTTGTTCATCTGCAGGCAGCCTTCATCCGCAGGCAGTAATCAGTCCCGTCAAATGCATTACCACCACCGCTACCAAAATTATTCAATTTGTGATGTGTGGCTATCATTGCTGTTGCGAGAAGGACAGTGACCACCCCCGCAGATCGCTTGGTTCACAATGGTGTCGAATTAATTACGTTGTCAAAAAATATGGAATATGTGATCGTGTACGTTCACAATGTTGTTGTGGACTGTGACTTAGGTTCACAATCCTGTCGAATTAATTAGGCTACCGTTGCCAAAATAATATGACTCTAGGCCTACGTTCACAATGCTGGTAAAATTCATTACATCCCCTTCGCTACATTTAAAAATAACCCCAAGTTGTTTGCGAGATGGACAGGGATCAGAAAGTCCGACAGCATGCATAATTGCAGAGCACGGGCAAAAATTCCACACGGGTGAGCCTGCGCCATTCTAAACGGTTC
>NC_085877.1:50131598-50161598 GCF_034702125.1 Engraulis encrasicolus
AGGACTGTATTGTGGCCAGTAGAGTAGCAGGACTGTATTGTGGCCAGTAGAGTAGCAGGACTGTATTGTGGCCAGTAGAGTAGCAGGACTGTATTGTGGCCAGCAGGGGGAGTAGCAATGCTATGAGCTATTGTGTCCAGCAGGGGGAGTAGCAGGGCTATGAGCTATTGTGGCCAGCAGGGGGAGTAGTAATGCTATGAGCTGTTGTGGCCAGCAGGGGGAGTAGCAGGGCTATGAGCTATTGTGGCCAGCAGGGCGAGTAGCAGGACTGTATTGTGGCCAGTAGGGGGAGTAGCAGGACTGTATTGTGGCCAGTAGAGTAGCAGGACTGTATTGTGGCCAGTAGAGTAGCAGGACTGTATTGTGGCCAGTAGGGGGAGTAGCAGGACTGTATTGTGTCCAGCAGGGGGAGTAGCAGGACGGTATTGTGGCCAGTAGAGTAGCAGGACTGTATTGTGGCCAGTAGAGTAGCAGGACTGTATTGTGGCCAGCAGGGGGAGTAGCAGGACTGTATTGTGGCCAGCAGGGGGAGTAGCAGGACTGTATTGTGGCCAGTAGAGTAGCATGACTGTATTGTGGCCAGCAGGGGGAGTAGCAGGACTGTATTGTGGCCAGTAGAGTAGCAGGACTGTATTGTGGCCAGTAGAGTAGCAGGACTGTATTGTGGCCAGTAGAGTAGCAGGACTGTATTGTGGCCAGCAGGGGGAGTAGCAGGACTGTATTGTGGCCAGCAGGGGGGAGTAGCAGGACTGTATTGTGGCCAGTAGAGTAGCAGGACTGTATTGTGGCCAGCAGGGGGAGTAGCAGGACTGTATTGTGGCCAGCAGGGGGAGTAGCAGGACTGTATTGTGGCCAGTAGAGTAGCAGGACTGTATTGTGGCCAGTAGAGTAGCAGGACTGTATTGTGGCCAGCAGGGGTAGTAGCAGGACTGTATTGTGGCCAGTAGAGTAGCAGGACTGTATTGTGGCCAGTAGGGGGAGTAGCAGGACTGTATTGTGGCCAGCAGGGGGAGTAGCAGGACTGTATTGTGGCCAGTAGAGTAGCAGGACTGTATTGTGGCCAGCAGGGGGAGTAGCAGGACTGTATTGTGGCCAGCAGGGGGAGTAGCAGGACTGTATTGTGGCCAGCAGGGGGAGTAGCAGGACTGTATTGTGGCCAGTAGAGTAGCAGGACTGTATTGTGGCCAGCAGGGGGAGTAGCAGGACTGTATTGTGGCCAGTAGAGTAGCAGGACTGTATTGTGGCCAGCAGGGGGAGTAGCAGGACTGTATTGTGGCCAGTAGAGTAGCAGGACTGTATTGTGGCCAGTAGAGTAGCAGGACTGTATTGTGGCCAGTAGAGTAGCAGGACTGTATTGTGGCCAGCAGGGGGAGTAGCAGGACTGTATTGTGGCCAGTAGAGTAGCAGGACTGTATTGTGGCCAGTAGGGGGAGTAGCAGGACTGTATTGTGGCCAGTAGGGGGAGTAGCAGGACTGTATTGTGGCCAGTAGAGTAGCAGGACTGTATTGTGGCCAGTAGAGTAGCAGGACTGTATTGTGGCCAGTAGGGGGAGTAGCAGGACTGTATTGTGGCCAGTAGAGTAGCAGGACTGTATTGTGGCCAGTAGAGTAGCAGGACTGTATTGTGGCCAGTAGGGGGAGTAGCAGGACTGTATTGTGGCCAGTAGAGTAGCAGGACTGTATTGTGGCCAGTAGAGTAGCAGGACTGTATTGTGGCCAGTAGAGTAGCAGGACTGTATTGTGGCCAGTAGAGTAGCAGGACTGTATTGTGGCCAGTAGAGTAGCAGGACTGTATTGTGGCCAGTAGGGGGAGTAGCAGGACTGTATTGTGGCCAGCAGGGGGAGTAGCAGGACTGTATTGTGGCCAGCAGGGGGAGTAGCAGGACTTTATTGTGACCAGTAGAGTAGCAGGACTGTATTGTGGCCAGTAGGGGGAGTAGCAGGACTGTATTGTGGCCAGCAGGGGGAGTAGCAGGACTGTATTGTGGCCAGCAGGGGGAGTAGCAGGACTATGAGCTATTGTGGCCAGCAGGGGGAGTAGCAGGACGGTATTGTGGCCAGTAGAGTAGCAGGACTGTATTGTGGCCAGTAGAGTAGCAGGACTGTATTGTGGCCAGCAGGGGGAGTAGCAGGACTGTATTGTGGCCAGCAGGGGGAGTAGCAGGACTGTATTGTGGCCAGTAGAGTAGCAGGACTGTATTGTGGCCAGCAGGGGGAGTAGCAGGACTGTATTGTGGCCAGCAGGGGGAGTAGCAGGACTGTATTGTGGCCAGTAGAGTAGCAGGACTGTATTGTGGCCAGCAGGGGGAGTAGCAGGACTGTATTGTGGCCAGCAGGGGGAGTAGCAGGACTGTATTGTGGCCAGCAGGGGGAGTAGCAGGACTGTATTGTGGCCAGTAGAGTAGCAGGACTGTATTGTGGCCAGTAGAGTAGCAGGACTGTATTGTGGCCAGTAGGGGGAGTAGCAGGACTGTATTGTGGCCAGTAGAGTAGCAGGACTATATTGTGGCCAGTAGAGTAGCAGGACTGTATTGTGGCCAGCAGGGGGAGTAGCAGGACTGTATTGTGGCCAGTAGGGTAGCAGGACTGTATTGTGGCCAGCAGGGGGAGTAGCAGGACTGTATTGTGGCCAGTAGAGTAGCAGGACTGTATTGTGGCCAGCAGGGGGAGTAGCAGGACTGTATTGTGGCCAGCAGGGGGAGTAAGTAGCAGGACTGTATTGTGGCCAGTAGAGTAGCAGGACTGTATTGTGGCCAGCAGGGGGAGTAGCAGGACTGTATTGTGGCCAGTAGAGTAGCAGGACTGTATTGTGGCCAGCAGGGGGAGTAGCAGGACTGTATTGTGGCCAGTAGAGTAGCAGGACTGTATTGTGGCCAGCAGGGGGAGTAGCAGGACTGTATTGTGGCCAGTAGGGGGAGTAGCAGGACTGTATTGTGGCCAGTAGAGTAGCAGGACTGTATTGTGGCCAGCAGGGGGAGTAGCAGGACTGTATTGTGGCCAGCAGGGGGAGTAGCAGGACTGTATTGTGGCCAGTAGAGTAGCAGGACTGTATTGTGGCCAGTAGAGTAGCAGGACTGTATTGTGGCCAGTAGAGTAGCAGGACTGTATTGTGGCCAGCAGGGGGAGTAGCAGGACTGTATTGTGGCCAGTAGAGTAGCAGGACTGTATTGTGGCCAGCAGGGGGAGTAGCAGGACTGTATTGTGGCCAGTAGAGTAGCAGGACTGTATTGTGGCCAGCAGGGGGAGAGTAGCAGGACTGTATTGTGGCCAGTAGAGTAGCAGGACTGTATTGTGGCCAGCAGGGGGAGTAGCAGGACTGTATTGTGGCCAGCAGGGGAGTAGCAGGACTGTATTGTGGCCAGTAGAGTAGCAGGACTGTATTGTGGCCAGTAGAGTAGCAGGACTGTATTGTGGCCAGCAGGGGGAGTAGCAGGACTGTATTGTGGCCAGCAGGGGGAGTAGCAGGACTGTATTGTGGCCAGTAGAGTAGCAGAACTGTATTGTGGCCAGTAGAGTAGCAGGACTGTATTGTGGCCAGCAGGGGGAGTAGCAGGACTGTATTGTGGCCAGTAGAGTAGCAGGACTGTATTGTGGCCAACAGGGGGAGTAGCAGGACTGTATTGTGGCCAGTAGGGGGAGTAGCAGGACTGTATTGTGGCCAGCAGAGTAGCGGGACTGTATTGTGGCCAGTAGAGTAGCAGGACTGTATTGTGGCCAGTAGAGTAGCAGGACTGTATTGTGGCCAGCAGGGGGAGTAGCAGGACTGTATTGTGGCCAGTAGGGGGAGTAGCAGGACTGTATTGTGGCCAGTAGAGTAGCAGGACTGTATTGTGGCCAGCAGGGGGAGTAGCAGGACTGTATTGTGGCCAGTAGGGTAGCAGGACTGTATTGTGGCCAGTAGAGTAGCAGGACTGTATTGTGGCCAGTAGAGTAGCAGGACTGTATTGTGGCCAGCAGGGGGAGTAGCAGGACTGTATTGTGGCCAGTAGAGTAGCAGGACTGTATTGTGGCCAGTAGAGTAGCAGGACTGTATTGTGGCCAGTAGAGTAACAGGACTGTATTGTGGCCAGTAGAGTAGCAGGACTGTATTGTGGCCAGCAGGGGGAGTAGCAGGACTGTATTGTGGCCAGCAGGGGGAGTAGCAGGACTGTATTGTGACCAGTAGAGTAGCAGGACTGTATTGTGGCCAGTAGAGTAGCAGGACTGTATTGTGGCCAGTAGAGTAGCAGGACTGTATTGTGGCCAGCAGGGGGAGTAGCAGAGCTATGAGCTATTGTGGCCAGCAGGGGGAGTAGCAGGACTGTATTGTGGCCAGTAGAGTAGCAGGACTGTATTGTGGCCAGCAGGGGGAGTAGCAGGACTGTATTGTGGCCAGTAGAGTAGCAGGACTGTATTGTGGCCAGCAGGGGGAGTAGCAGGACTGTATTGTGGCCAGCAGGGGGAGAGTAGCAGGACTGTATTGTGGCCAGCAGAGTAGCAGGACTGTATTGTGTCCAGCAGGGGGAGTAGCAGGACTGTATTGTGGCCAGCAGGGGGAGTAGCAGGACTGTATTGTGGCCAGCAGGGGGAGTAGCAGGACTGTATTGTGGCCAGCAGGGGGAGTAGCAGGACTGTATTGTGGCCAGTAGGGGGAGTAGCAGGACTGTATTGTGGCCAGCAGAGTAGCAGGACTGTATTGTGGCCAGCAGGGGGAGTAGCAGGACTGTATTGTGGCCAGTAGAGTAGCAGGACTGTATTGTGGCCAGCAGAGTAGCAGGACTGTATTGTGGCCAGCAGGGGGAGTAGCAGGACTGTATTGTGGCCAGCAGAGGGAGTAGCAGGACTGTATTGTGGCCAGTAGGGGGAGTAGCAGGACTGTATTGTGGCCAGTAGAGTAGCAGGACTGTATTGTGGCCAGCAGGGGGAGTAGCAGGACTGTATTGTGGCCAGTAGAGTAGCAGGACTGTATTGTGGCCAGCAGGGGGAGTAGCAGGACTGTATTGTGGCCAGTAGAGTAGCAGGACTGTATTGTGGCCAGTAGAGTGGCAGGACTGTATTGTGGCCAGCAGGGGGAGTAGCAGGACTGTATTGTGGCCAGTAGAGTAGCAGGACTGTATTGTGGCCAGCAGGGGGAGTAGCAGGACTGTATTGTGGCCAGCAGGGGGAGTAGCAGGACTGTATTGTGGCCAGTAGGGGGAGTAGCAGGACTGTATTGTGGCCAGCAGAGTAGCAGGACTGTATTGTGGCCAGCAGAGTAGCAGGACTGTATTGTGGCCAGCAGGGGGAGTAGCAGGACTGTATTGTGGCCAGTAGAGTAGCAGGACTGTATTGTGGCCAGCAGGGGGAGTAGCAGGACTGTATTGTGGCCAGTAGAGTAGCAGGACTGTATTGTGGCCAGTAGAGTAGCAGGACTGTATTGTGGCCAGTAGAGTAGCAGGACTGTATTGTGGCCAGCAGGGGGAGTAGCAGGACTGTATTGTGGCCAGTAGAGTAGCAGGACTGTATTGTGGCCAGCAGAGTAGCAGGACTGTATTGTGGCCAGTAGAGTAGCAGGACTGTATTGTGGCCAGTAGAGTAGCAGGACTGTATTGTGGCCAGTAGAGTAGCAGGACTGTATTGTGGCCAGTAGGGGGAGTAGCAGGACTGTATTGTGGCCAGCAGGGGGAGTAGCAGGACTGTATTGTGGCCAGTAGAGTGGCAGGACTGTATTGTGGCCAGTAGGGGGAGTAGCAGGACTGTATTGTGGCCAGTAGAGTAGCAGGACTGTATTGTGGCCAGCAGGGGGCGTAGCAGGACTGTATTGTGGCCAGCAGGGGGAGTAGCAGGACTGTATTGTGGCCAGTAGAGTAGCAGGACTGTATTGTGGCCAGCAGAGTAGCAGGACTGTATTGTGGCCAGTAGGGGGAGTAGCAGGACTGTATTGTGGCCAGCAGGGGGAGTAGCAGGACTGTATTGTGGCCAGTAGGGGGAGTAGCAGGACTGTATTGTGGCCAGTAGAGTAACAGGACTGTATTGTGGCCAGCAGGGGGAGTAGCAGGACTGTATTGTGGCCAGTAGAGTAGCAGGACTGTATTGTGGCCAGTAGAGTAGCAGGACTGTATTGTGGCCAGTAGGGGGAGTAGCAGGACTGTATTGTGGCCAGCAGGGGGAGTAGCAGGACTGTATTGTGGCCAGTAGAGTAGCAGGACTGTATTGTGGCCAGTAGGGGGAGTAGCAGGACTGTATTGTGGCCAGTAGAGTAGCAGGACTGTATTGTGGCCAGCAGGGGGAGTAGCAGGACTGTATTGTGGCCAGTAGAGTAGCAGGACTGTATTGTGGCCAGTAGGGGGAGTAGCAGGACTGTATTGTGGCCAGTAGAGTAGCAGGACTGTATTGTGGCCAGCAGGGGGAGAGTAGCAGGACTGTATTGTGGCCAGTAGAGTAGCAGGACTGTATTGTGGCCAGCAGGGGGAGTAGCAGGACTGTATTGTGGCCAGTAGAGTAGCAGGACTGTATTGTGGCCAGTAGAGTAGCAGGACTGTATTGTGGCCAGTAGAGTAGCAGGACTGTATTGTGGCCAGCAGGGGGAGTAGCAGGACTGTATTGTGGCCAGCAGGGGGAGTAGCAGGACTGTATTGTGGCCAGTAGAGTAGCAGGACTGTATTGTGGCCAGCAGGGGGAGTAGCAGGACTGTATTGTGGCCAGTAGAGTAGCAGGACTGTATTGTGGCCAGCAGGGGGAGTAGCAGGACTGTATTGTGGCCAGTAGAGTAGCAGGACTGTATTGTGGCCAGTAGAGTAGCAGGACTGTATTGTGGCCAGTAGAGTAGCAGGACTGTATTGTGGCCAGCAGGGGGAGTAGCAGGACTGTATTGTGGCCAGCAGGGGGAGTAGCAGGACTGTATTGTGGCCAGCAGGGGGAGTAGCAGGACTGTATTGTGGCCAGTAGAGTAGCAGGACTGTATTGTGGCCAGCAGAGTAGCAGGACTGTATTGTGGCCAGCAGGGGGAGTAGCAGGACTGTATTGTGGCCAGCAGGGGGAGTAGCAGGACTGTATTGTGGCCAGTAGAGTAGCAGGACTGTATTGTGGCCAGCAGGGGGAGTAGCAGGACTGTATTGTGGCCAGTAGAGTAGCAGGACTGTATTGTGGCCAGTAGAGTAGCAGGACTGTATTGTGGCCAGTAGAGTAGCAGGACTGTATTGTGGCCAGCAGGGGGAGTAGCAGGACTGTATTGTGGCCAGCAGGGGGAGTAGCAGGACTGTATTGTGGCCAGTAGAGTAGCAGGACTGTATTGTGGCCAGCAGGGGGAGTAGCAGGACTGTATTGTGGCCAGCAGAGTAGCAGGACTGTATTGTGGCCAGCAGGGGGAGTAGCAGGACTGTATTGTGGCCAGTAGAGTAGCAGGACTGTATTGTGGCCAGCAGGGGGAGTAGCAGGACTGTATTGTGGCCAGCAGGGGGAGTAGCAGGACTTTATTCTCTCCTCTCCTCTTGTCTCTGCCTGTCCTCTCACTCCATCTCCTCTCCTCCCCTCCTCCTCCCTCCTCCCTCTCCCCTCCTCCTCTCCTCTCCTCGCCCCTCTCCCCTCCTCCTCTCCTCTCTCCTCTCCTCTTCACCCCTCCCCCCTCTCCCCTGCTCCTCTCCCTCTCCCCTCCTCCTCCCTCTCCCCTCCTCCTCTCCTCCCTCTCCTCTCCCCCTCTCCCCTCCTCCTCTCCTTCCCCTCCCTGTGAGTCTTTTAAAGAGTTACAAAGTGTAACACAAAGGGGAGACCAACGCAGAGGAAATGGGATTCATTTGATTTGAATTTAAAAATATATTGTCTAGGGGTTCACAATAAAACGAGGAGCTGTGCTCCTATGCAAAAGTCAAAATCCATTTCAAAACATGGTAACATACAGCAGTGGAGGGAGAATAGAGTGGTAGAGGAAGACTGACACAGACGAAGAGAGAGGGAGAGAGAGAGAGAGAGAGAGAGAGAGAGAGAGAGAGAGAGAGAGAGAGAGAGAGAGAGAGAGAGAGAGAGAGAGAGAGAGAGAGAGAGAGATGGATAAAAAGGGATAAAGAGGTAGAGAGGAAGAGAGAGGCAGATGAAGAGAGGGATAGAGAAGTAGAGGGAGAGAGACACAGAGGAAGAGAGGGATAGAGAGGTAGAGGGATAGAGAGGTAGATGGATAGAGACACAGGAAGAGAAGGATAGAGAGGTAGAGGGAGAGAGACACAGAGGAAGAGAGGGATAGAGAGAGGGCGACACAGGGGGAGAGAGGGATATAGAGAGGTAGAGGGAGACAGACACAGATGAAGAGAGGGAGAGAGAGAGGGATAGAGAGGGGACATAAAATAGTTGTTGTTACAACTTACATTTCATTTCATTACACTTTCCTGACGTTTTTTATCCAAAGCCACTCTTTCCAATCATGACTACCATAAGCACTACCTGAACTGGATCCAAATATCTCCTGGTTGATGTTGAGGTCGCTCATAGTGTAGGGTGACCAGACGGTTTAACCGGAACAGTCCCGGTTTGGAGTTGTGTGTCCCAGGTCCCGAGCAAACTCTGTCGGGACACAAATATATCCCGCTACATTGCGCTATCAGCAAATTGTCCAGCTCTTGTATAGAAAGTCTGAAGGAGTCAGTTGCAATTTGCCATTCCTCCCCCTAAAATTGATAAGAATGCAGGAAATTGCATCTAAAAAAATAAAAAAAAATTGTGGGGGAGTGCCCCCAGACCCGGTTTCCCGGTTTCAGACTACAAAACTCTGGTCACCCTATCATAGTGGCCTTGCCTGTTGACATGTCACTGTGCCTTTAAAGAAAGAGTTTTCATGAACATGTCTTATCTAGGCAGCAATAAACCTTTTACAACAGCTTGCTTCAGGAAGACAAAGGTCACTCTGTGACAGGTATCGACAAGCGCAGGTAACGACAGGTATCAACAAGCTCCGGTGTGCTATGTGGTGAAACAGTGAAAAAGGTAAGTGTCATTGTATTTGTGTTTAAGAAGTGGAAACATTTAGATTCAATACTTATCTGGAAGTGAAGTTGTTGTCTGTCGGGTGTCTGGTTGGATTCTACAGACAGTTTCATAAATATGTTAAATGTGTGAAATATACTGTAAATGTAAATCGTGTGAACATTTTGCTGGGCATGTTGAGTAGGCACTTTTCTTTAGTAGTTAATGGGCAGTGATCCCCTGTGTCATGTGTTTATATATTGACTTTGCCTGGGTGACTACATATATATGTATACTGTGAACTACGGTGGCTACTGATTTCATGAGATTCAAATTTAAATTCAAATTTCTTTATTGGAGGATAGCCTCTTGAGATAAAAATCTCGTTTTCGAGAGGGTCCTCAGAGAAACATACATAACACACACATTACAAATATTCACACACACTGCAGCTCTTCCCCACCACACACACCCCATCTCTTACCAAAAATAAATTAAAGTTAATACCATGGCTAAAAAAAAAAAAAGTTCTTCATAATACAGGAGGAGAAAACCAAAGAAAACACAAAATAAATATTCATGTCCATAATGTTCATACATGTGTATAGAACCAAAATTTAAGAAAACTGAGACATAGACAACGGGAGAAAAAATAACTCTATGGAGAATCTAAAACATATATCATTTTTCACAGATCATACTTAACTGAAACATCTACATTGGTCAGATGATTGAATGTAGTTCTGAAGGGATACTTTAAAAGAAGGGAAAGATGTAATGGACCTTAATGAGGAGGGTAAGCTGTTCCAATCAGAAGGGGCTTTAAACTGAAATGCACGTCGTCCAATCTCTTTGGAAATTCTTGGAACAGAAAAGAAAACATGATCATGGTGTCTTAAGGCATATGATGAGCTATAAGAGATTAAGTACTGTCTTAAATAAAGAGGATAATTGAAAAATTTGCATTTATAAATGAACTGAAACCAGTGAAACCGTCGTCTGGCCGATGGAGATAGAATATTCATTCTCTGATACATATCGCAGTGATGGGTCAAGAATGGGCACCTCAAGACAAATCTGCATATGCTATTGTATACAACAGTAAGCGATTTAAGATTGGATTGAGTTGTGTTCATGTACACAGTGTCCGCATAGTCAATGATAGGAAATAAAAGTTGGGTAACAATTTTTAATCGTGTATCTTGAGTGAAGCAATTAATTGAGCGATAAAGCTGTCTTAAATTAAAGTTGATCTTTTTAACAATTGAGTCAATGTGAGGCCTAAAAGAAAGATGTGAGTCCAACCATAGACCCAGATATTTGAATTCATCTACACTTTCCATAACTGTACCATCTAGGAATTTAACCATTAAACTATTTGCTTGAGTGGGTTGACCTGAATTAATGGAAAATAACATACTATGAGACTTAAGTTTGTTGAGTATTAACCCATTATTCAAGAACCATTTTTGCACAATATCAAAATCAGTTTGAAGAGAGGATTGAATTGAACAAACATCACGCTTCGAGGTATATATAACTGTATCATCTGCATAGAGTAGAGTTTGACAGTCACCACATATTTGTGGAAGGTCATTAATAAAAATAGAAAATAAAAGAGGGCCTAAGCAAGAACCTTGTGGAACTCCCTGTTCCATAACCATAAACTGAGAGAGGGCACCACTGACTGATACGCACTGACGTATGTTGGCATATTTACGTCTGTGGACTAATGACTACCTACTTGGTATTGATATCCAACTGTATTTACATGGTAAAGTCTGGAGTCTGATGGTATGATGTGTTGTTTGTTTTAGTAGTGTCTGTATCGCGGCAGTGACCACTGTGTCAATGTACCGTAAGCCTACATGTTTTCTGGGTTTGCGCGTGTCTTGTTTGTAACAACGTGGTGCTATACGTTTTTCAGTGGGGTTTTTTCACCAACAAAATCTGATGATTTCTCTGGCTCGAATATGTTTGGTCAGTTCATCAAAAGGGCTGGTCAAAATGCGTCCACCATTTTAAAATGATCTTGCAAACTCAAATCTAAGGTGGCCACTTGCACATAGAGACGGGACACCAGAGAACACGTTATCAGCTGTTGCAGAGAGCTGGAGGCATAAAACTTAATGAACAGTTGGGATTGAACACGTTGTTGACTAAACTTAATGGAATGACATGTATGCAGCGTCTGCACTGTAGTTCATAATGTTTTAACTCATTTAAAAATGACAGTTTGGTGTTTGTCACGTACGTAATAACTGTGACAGAGAGGGCAACAGAGACCAGCTTCTGCACTGTAGTTCATAACGCTTTTACAGATTTAACCCTTCAAAACACAGCGTTATAAATGTGTTACCAGAATGGCATTGACCGAGTCGTAGTGCATCACTAAAGTTACCTGTGTGTTATGTCATAGTAGAGTAGTAGTATAGTAGTCAACATTTCAATGACTATTCCAACGTGCCTCAGATGGTACGCCGTGTATTATGGGGCTACACATGACAGTTTGGTGTTTGTCTCATACTGTAATTACTGTGGTGTGTGTGTGGTGACATAATATGTCTCTGGCCAGACATGCTGGGAATGAGGTTGACCCAATGAGAGTACATAACTACAAAGCTATATGATCGCTGTTTCTCAGCTATGGTGTATGAGAATGTGGAAATGGCCATTTTAATTGTTAAGGATGATGCCGATCAGTTTGTCATCTGTATAGTATGTAGATTATAGTGCATGTGTAAAGTGATTGGAGTATGTAGATTATAGTGCATGTGTAAAGTGACTGGTTAGAGTAATCAGCAGGTCTGTAGATTATAGTGCATGTGTAAAGTGACTGGTTAGAGTAATCAGCAGGTCTATAGATTATAGTGCATGTGTAAAGTGACTAGAGTATGTAGAATATAGTTCATGTGTAAAGTGACTGGTGAGTAATCAGCTGGTCTGTATAATACAGTATGTAGGTTATTATTAATGTGTCATGTGGTATCAGTGTGCTATGAAGTGATGTGTCTTGTGGTGCTATCCGTTGTCAGTGTGCTGTGCAGTGCTGTGTTTCTGTCTGTGGGAATCATGTGTTGTCATGTCAGTGTGCTGTGCAGTGCAGTGATGTGTTTCTGTCTATGGGAGTCGTGTGGTGTCATGTCAGTGTGCTGTGCAGTGCTGTGTTTCTGTCTGTGGGAGTCATGTGTTGTCAGTCAGCTTTTTGCAGATGCCTACACCTTAACCTAAATCTTATGTATTTAATTAAAATTTTTATTCTACCATATGTTTTACCGTAGCGCTTTTTTTTTCAAACTTAGCTTAAATTATGTGTTTTTATTTATTTATTTCCATTTTCTTTTTATCATATGTTTTATCTTAATGTTTGAAATCTTCTTTGGCTTTTAAATACTTTTAAAGGCTCCTTGTATTTGTAAAGCACATTGAGTTGCACATGTGTATGAAATGCGCTATATGAATAAAGTTGACTTGACTTGACTTGACTCAGTGTGCTGTGCTGTGATGTGTTTCTGTCTGTGGGAGTCGTGTGGTATCATGTCAGTGTGCTGTGATGTGTTTCTGTCTGTGGGAGTCGTCTGGTATCATGTCAGTGTGCTGTGCAGTGATGTGTTTCTGTCTGTGGGAGTGGTGTGGTATCAGTCAGCTTTTTGCAGATGCCTACACCTTAACCTAAATCTTATGTATTTAATTTTAATTTTTATTCTACCATATGTTTTACCGTAGCGCTTTTTTTTTCAAACTTAGCTTAAATTATGTGTTTTTATTTATTTATTTCCATTTTCTTTTTATCATATGTTTTATCTTAATGTTTGAAATCTTCTTTGGCTTTTAAATACTTTTAAAGGCTCCTTGTATTTGTAAAGCACATTGAGTTGCACATGTGTATGAAATGCGCTATATGAATAAAGTTGACTTGACTTGACTTGACTCAGTGTGCTGTGATGTGATGTGTTTCTGTCTGTGGGAGTCGTGTGGTATCATGTCAGTGTGCTGTGATGTGTTTCTGTCTGTGGGAGTCGTGTGGTATCATGTCAGTGTGCTGTGATGTGTTTCTGTCTGTGGGAGTGGTGTGGTATCAGTGTGCTGTGCTGTGATGTGTTTCTGTCTGTGGGAGTCGTGTGGTATCAGTGTGCTGTGATGTGTTTCTGTCTGTGGGAGTCGTGTGGTATCATGTCAGTGTGCTGTGCAGTGCTGTGTTTCTGTCTGTGGGAATCATGTGTTGTCATGTCAGTGTGCTGTGCAGTGCAGTGATGTGTTTCTGTCTATGGGAATCATGTGTTGTCATGTCAGTGTGCTGTGCAGTGATGTGTTTCTTCTGTGATGTGGGAGTCATGTGGTATCATGTCAGTAGCAGTGTGCTATGCTGTGGGCATCTGGTGCTCCTGAGTCAGCTATGTGCAATGTAGTGTAGTGTAATGGTATCAGTGTGCTGTGCAGTAATGTGTCATGTGGTGCTATCTGGTGTCAGTGTGCTGTGCAGTGCTGTGTCGTGTGGTATATGGTGGTGTCAGTGTGCTGTGCTGTGGGCATCTGGTGCTCCTGATAAATAGTCAGCTAGAGCTCCTATGTGTAATGCAATTTATGTGAGTCAGCTGTGTAATGTAATTTATGTGAGTCAGCTGTGTAATGTAATTTATGTGAGTCAGATGTGTAATGTAATTTATGTGAGTCAGCTGTGTAATGTAATGTATGTGAGTCAGCTGTGCAATGTAATTTATGTGAGTCAGCTGTGTAATGTAATTTATGTGAGTCAGCTGTGTAATGTAATTTATGTGAGTCAGCTGTGTAATGTAATTTATGTGAGTCAGCTGTGTAATGTAGTTTATGTGAGTCAGCTGTGTAATGTAATGTATGTGAGTCAGCTGTGCAATGTAATTTATGTGAGTCAGCTGTGTAATGTAATTTATGTGAGTCAGCTGTGTAATGTAATTTATGTGAGTCAGCTGTGTAATGTAATTTATGTGAGTCAGCTGTGTAATGTAATTTATGTGAGTCAGCTGTGCAATGTAATTTATGTGAGTCAGCTGTGTAATGTAATTTATGTGAGTCAGCTGTGTAATGTAATGTATACGAGTCAGCTGTGTAATGTAATTTTTGTGAGTCAGCTGTGTAATGTAATTTATGTGAGTCAGCTGTGTCATGTAATTTATGTGAGTCAGCTGTGTAATTTATGTGAGTCAGCTGTGTAATGTAATTTATGTGAGTAAGCTGTGTGTAATGTAATTTATGTGAGTCAGATGTGTAATGTAATTTATGTGACTCAGCTGTGGAATGTAATTTATGTGACTCAGCTGTGTAATGTAATTTATGTGAGTCAGCTATGTGCAATGTTATTTATGTGAGTCAGCTATGTGCAATGTAATTTATGTGAGTCAGCTATGTGCAATGTAATTTATGTGAGTCAGCTATGTGCAATGTAATTCATCTTCATCTCTGTGAATATATGAGAAGGGGCAGCAGCACCTCACTAGAATCACGGCTCATGAGGTACCCTCAGGGCTGGAATGGGCCCAACAATGTCTCTGTAATTTTGGTGATTTTGGTACAGTTACCTTTAGCATATGACGGCTTTATTTAGTGTCTGTGGGAGACAAGTGGTGTCTGTAGTATAAAGAGTTTGGCATGAGGTGCTGCTGTAAACTGGAGACTGTAAACTTCACCAAGACTGTAAATGAGTTATAATGTCATGGATGAGGAGATGAGGAGCTGAGGAGATGAGGAGGTGAGGAGGTGAGGAGATGAGGAGGTGAGGAGATGAGGAGATGAGGAGGTGAGGAGGTGAGGAGATGAGGAGATGAGGAGGTGAGGAGATGAGGAGATGAGGAGATGAAGAGATGGTAAACTTCACCAAGACTGTAAATGAGTTACAATGCCATGGCTGAAGAGATGAGGAGATGAGGAGCTGCTGGAGATGGTAAACTTCACCAAGACTGTAAATAACAGTACTATCCTGATTATCATTGACTTTCAAATCTCTTCAAGACTTGGTCTGACCAAGAGCATAACAATTAACATTTCCTAAACGGCATAGTCGACCTGCCTCCCTTGGTTTGCTGATGGTTGTTTGCTTCCCTACAAAGTGTGAGGAGTTCCCGTTTTTTTGGGAGCTTAGAAAAACGATATGCGGAGTGACGCTGAAGGTGTTGTGGCACCAGGAGGGCAGGCTAGTAGATGAGTTACTTAGCTGCACTGGAGACGGCTGCAGAGTGTTGAGACATCATGATGGCTCAGGTATCACATTCATGACTCTCAGACTCACATGTGTGAGTATACTCTGACGAAAATCGAGCATGGTAAACCTCGATTTCTTTGGTTTAACTATGAAATTAACCATGTTATGGAACTCCATTACTGTAGTGGTGAGACATAATGAAGCAGCTCAGGTATCACATTCATGACTCTCAGACTCATGTGTGAGCAGGGCCGATGACAGATTTGGCAGGGCCCAGGCCAAAGTCATCTGAAAGGGCCCCCTCACCCAATGCATACAATGCAATGAGAACCCAATTTTGGGCCCCCTCACCTAATACATACAATGTAATGAGGACCCAATTCTGGGCCCCCTCTCTCCCTGGGCCCGGGACAAGTGTGTGTGTGTGTGTGTGTGTGTGTGTGTGTGTGTGTGTGTGTGTGTGTGTGTGTGTGTGTGTGTGTGTGTGTGTGTGTGTGTGTGTGTGTGTGTGTGTGTGTGTGTTTGTGTGTGTGTGTGTGTGTGTGTGCGTGTGCATGCCTAGTAGGTACTGTGTGTCTTACTTTTGTCTCTGCTTCACAGATGTCACAGAGACCAGAGTCATCTGCACAGAGCTCATTGTCCTTGGCGAGTGACAAGTCAAAAGATGGCGACCTTCCAATGTTCAGAGAGGAAGAAATGTCACCTGAGCAAAGGTATGATAACCAAATAGTGTGTGTTTGTGTTTGAAGCCTATCATCTTAATACAGTGAATACTGGCCGTGTTTACAGAATTATCTTGTAGAATACCATCATTAAAAACCATTTATGGGCATTTCTGTAGAGCATATTATGTGATAGGGCCCCTGAAACATGTTATGGCTCGTTTGAAAGGTGAGACTTTACCCTCTTAGTGGGTGAAACCCATGGCCCTTGGAGTTTATATTGGCAAGCTGACCTGAGTTAAACCTAGCTTCAAGAGACAGAGATAAGGTGGCTTTTTTTTTAAACATGCGCTGTTTCAGAATGTGTGTGTGTGTATGTGTGTATATGTGTGAAAGAGTGATACATAGTGTCCGCTAAGTTGGTCTGTCGTGTGTGTGTGTGTGTGTGTGTGTGTGTGTGTGTGTGTGCGCGTGCGTGCGTGCGTGCGTGCGTGCGTGTGTGTGTTACAGTGCATCTCTTATATTAGTCTCTCTGACTCCCACAGTGTCATGTCACAGAGACCAGAGTCATCTGTACAGAGCTCAGTGTCCTTGAAGAGTGACAGGTCAAAAGATGGACACCTTCCAAACTTCAGAGAGGAACAAATGTCACCTGAGCAAAGGTTTGATAACCAAATAGTGTATGTTCATGTGTTTTTGTTTGCACATCTTAACATAAAGGCATGACTGCCAAAGGTATCTAACCCAAGGCATAACTGTCTGTATGTCTGCCAAGATCATCTAGCCCAAGGTATGACTGCCTGTATGACTGCCTGTATGACTGCCTTAATGACTGCCAAAGTCATCTAACCCAAGGTATGTCTGCCAAGATCATCTAGCCCAAGGTATGACTGCCTGTATGACTGCCTGTATGACTGCTTGTATAACTGCCTGTATGACTGCCAAAGGTATAACTGTCTGTTTTACTGCCTGTAGCCTGCAGGTGTACTAGTAGGGTTGCCACCGCTGCCTAACAAAAAAAATGGATATTCCGAACATTTGCCAACCTTTTTGCTTGTCCTTCATTAAGTGGGAAGTTTTTTGTTCGAAGGCAAACCACTAAAACGGGGACAATCAAGAAAAACTGGGACAGGTGGCAACACTAGGTGCAAGTGCAGTGTGCCACTGCATGCTCCAGCTAGCATCAGCTTTAACCCTTGTAAGGTGTTCGTGTTATAAAGTGCCTACAGCTGATTGTGTGTGTTGTTTTGTAATTGCTTCTAGGCAGCAAAAGAGGAGTCGTAAAGCTGGTAGCAGTGGTCAGACTAAGCAGCAGGATCTAACTGCTGTATTCAGGGTATGTACCTTGTTTTTGTATTGATATACTTTTCATTAAGTAAGGGTTAACGTTCGGCGAGAAGGTCGCTACCGTGGAATAGCAGCACGACAGAGAGAATCTTTAGACCCCGACGCGGAGCGGACCGACTCGACCACAAAGCGACCGACTCGCCGAAAGTTAACCCGCTTATTATATGGATATACTTAAATGATTCACACATGGCGGGGACATTTCTTTAGGCCTATTTAATGTTAAGTCTATTATAGTTTTTAATGTCAAAAGATTGTTGCTGCGCAAAACAAAACAGTGCCCTTGTGGAACACCGCTAGTAGGCAACAGCTAGGTAGCCAGGACAACAGGTGTTGTCTATCACAGCAGCTGATTAGAGTCTTGTTGAAAAGTCGCTTTAGCAGTGAAAAGTCTTGTTGCCATTGACAGCGGTCTGTTATAGACCAACCCCTCCGTTATCGAAAAATAACAGACGTGCGAACGTTGGGGAGCCCCGTTGAAATGAATGGAGCATTCGACCGATGACGTCACACCATATAATAAGTTACGTTAACAATATTATCTACACAATACAACATGTCATGTAACACACCGTAGACTACTATCTACACAATACAACATGTCATCTAACACACTGTACACTTTTATCTACACAATACAACATGTCATGTAACACACCGTACACTATGATCTCTACAATACAACATGTCATGTAACATACACTATAGTGTACTTTGCTTTGACCATGATGGCAAATGCACAGGCAGCAGTGTGGGCATAAAGGGACAGGGGCTGCTGCTGTATGAAATATACCATGTGAATAAAACTGATATTTTCTTGCCTGTGGGAGTGTGATGGACAAGCTGATAGTTTTAGGATTGCGGATATTTATTACTGAAGTTGCAACACTATTGAGAATAAACACATCTGGCAAAATAAAAGGTCTGATGATTCACAACGACAGGCTAGATTATAATTGGTCATAACACTTTAAAGGTGCACATTTTCCTCTACTAAGTATTTGTGAAAAATTGATGAACAGGCAGCATGAATTCTGAGAAAAATAAGATACACAGTGCACCTTAAAGGCCAGTGTTTGTTGCAGGATATGTGCTCGCGAACGCATTTCCATGTGAATTTTATGTCAATTTTTCATGCACTAGAGCACGAGTCACAATGTACGCAGACACATGTGCAATATTGACAAAACCCTGAGGGGTGATCTTCTGAACGTCTAGGTTGAGTTTGTGGAAACAATTGTGCAGAGCATTAATGAGAGCCCCACTCTGGCCCGTATACTGTACCTACAGTATGTTACAAAGTGCTCTGGTCTTCCATCACTGTTGCATGTGTAGTTCTAGGCACATAGCAATCATATCGCTTGTGTGTTGGAGCCTCTTTGTGCAGATGGGGTCACCGGGGGGCCTATTCACTATTTGCTGAAAATACTCAACTACATAATTTCATAACAACATTGCTATGACATTACTGAGAGCAAGTTAAGACACAGCCATTACTATTTTGATGCTTCAGGTTCTTGAGAAGAAAATCATCACCTTTGTGAAGAGTGAGCTGCAGAGACTAAAGAGGATTCTTAGTCCAGATTACCAAGAAAACTTTGAGAAGAAAGATGAGGATGAGAGTGATGCCAGAGAAGGAGTTCTCAAGATGGCGCTGCACTTCCTGTGGGAAATGGACAGAAGGGATCTGGTTGACAAACTGAGAGAAAGTAAGAATTCTCCCTTCTCCCTTCCCCTCTGAGACAGCAGTTTTCTCTTGTCTCTAGCATGTTTATTTATTTGTACCAATTATAAAGCATTGGTATATTTTCAGAGTCCACGAAAACCTGTAAAACCTGTAAATTGTGACAATAGATGGAAAATCATTTGCTGTAGTATTTTATGCACATAAGTTATGTACAACTACAGTACAAAGGAACAGCTTTATCATCAGCTTAGTATCAGTATTTTGTATAAATGTTGTTTTTCTTTGTGAACCAGATGAGCTGGACGTCCTTTGTCAGAATGAACTGAAAAGAAATCTCAAGAAGAAATACCAGAAAATGTTTGAAGGAATCCCCAAGCAAGGAAGCTCAGCTCTGCTGGAAAAGATCTACACAGAAATCTACATCACGGAGGGAGGAAGTGGGAAAGTAAATGAGGAGCATGAAGTCAGGCAGATTGAGTCCAGATCCAAGACACCAGCTGGACAGGAGAAACCAATCAGATGCAGTGACATCTTCAAGCCCTTAACTGGTCAAGACAAACCAAGCAGAAGAGTTATGACAAAGGGGATAGCTGGCATCGGCAAAACCGTCTCCATTCAGAAGTACATCCTGGACTGGGCTGTGGGAAAAGACAACAAAGAGATCCACTTCATTTTCCCTTTGCCTTTTCGGGAGCTCAACCTCTTGAAAGACAAACAACGCTCTTTGATGGATCTTCTTCATCACTTCTTTGCTGAGCTGAAACAGTTAACCTTTTGCAGTCAAGGGAAGTATAAAATGCTGTTCATCTTTGATGGTCTAGATGAATGTCGACTCCAGCTGAACTTTCAGAAGAATGAAAGTTGGTCTGATGTGACAGCTGTCACATCACTGGATGTGCTCTTGACAAATCTCATCAAGGGCAATCTGCTTCCCTCCGCTCTACTTTGGATAACCTCCCGACCAGCAGCAGCCAGTCAGATTCCTCCTGAGTGTGTTGACCTTGTCACAGAGATACATGGCTTTAATGACTCTCAGAAGGAAGAGTACTTCAGGAAGAGGGTCAGTGATAAGAGTCTTGCAAGCAGAATCATTTCTCACATAACATCGTCAAGGAGCCTCTACATCATGTGCCACATACCAGTGTTTTGCTGGATTACAGCTTTTGTTCTTGAAATGATTCTCAGCTCTTCAGGAGGAAAACAGCTTCCAAAAACTTTGACGGAGATGTACACATTTTTCCTGATCTTTCAAACCAAACAGAAGAGCCAAAAGTATGACGTTGTGCATGACCCTGACCCACAATGGAACAGGAATCTCATCCTTAATCTTGGGAAGCTGGCCTACAACCAATTGGAGAAGGATAATCTGATATTCTATGAAGAGGACCTGAGAGAGTGTGGCATTGATGTCAAAGAAGCAGCCGTACACTCTGGTGTCTGTACCCAGATCTTCAGGGAAGAATCTGGAATCTTTCAAGCAACAGTATTCTGCTTTATCCACTTGAGTATTCAGGAGTATCTTGCAGCTCTGTATGTGTTTCTGATGATGGCAACCCAAACGAAAGATGTGCTGTCCGTACCCCAAGCTCCCCCTGGGGAAGAATCCATGACCATCCTACACAAGAGTGCTGTGGACAAAGCTCTGGAATATGAAGATGGTCGGTTTGACCTCTTTCTCCGTTTCCTTCTTGGTCTTTCTCTGGAGTCCATCCAGACTCAGCTGCATGGCCTACTACAGAGAGGACAGAAGCAGACGAGTAATGAGGAAACAATCAGTTACATAAAGGAGAAGATCAGGGAGGCCCCTTCATCAGAGAGGATGATCAACCTCTTCCACTGCCTGAATGAACTGAAAGACCACTCCTTGGTTGAGGAGATCAAGAACTTCTTAAATGCAGGCACACTTTCTGCAGCCAAACTCTCATCCACACAGTGGTCAGCTCTCGTGTTTGTGCTGCTGACATCAGACCAGAAACTGGATGTGTTTAACTTGAAGAAGTACGTCAGATCTGACGAAGGTCTCCTGAGGCTGAAGCCAGTCGTAGAGGAATCCCAAACTCTCCTGTAAGTAAGATGGCAGCGAGTACATTTCAGACAAGAGGTTACTGTTTAAAACATGTGACAATGAGTACTCTTCAGGCAAGAGCTTATTAACTGATTTAATTGCGGTTTGAATAGGGCAGTCATGGGTAATAGGGCAGCCATGGGTAAGCGGTTAGGGTGTCAGACTTGTATCCCAAAGGTTGCCAGTTCGACTCCCGACCCGCCAGGTTGGTGGGGGGACTAATCAACCAGTGCTCTCCCCCATCCTCCTCCATGACTGAGGTACCCTGAGCATGGTACCGTCCCGCCGCACTGCTCCCTTGGGACGCCATTGAGGGCTGCTCCCTTGCACGGGTGAGGCATAAATGCAATTTTGTTGTGTGCAGTGTTCACTTGTGTGTGCCGTGGAGTGCTGTGTCACAATGACAATGGGACTTGGAGTTTCCCAATGGGCTTTCACTATATGGTTTTAATTTGTTTTCTCTTCCCCAATGCCAGGCTTGATAGCTGTAGTCTCAGTGAAACAAGCTGTACAGCACTGGCATCTGTCCTCTGCAAGGCATCCTCAAAGGTGAAGAAACTGGACCTCAGTGGCAACAGGATTGGAGATGTTGGAGTCAAAGAACTTTGCAGTGGATTGAAAGATCCAAAGTGTGGTTTGGAAACACTCAGGTAAGACATGTTCAGTAATTATGAACTGTTGGGTTTGATTAATCAATTTATAGATATGGAAAAAAAACAAGACAACAGTGATTTTCTATATTGTAGCTCATCCCAGTAGCTTAGTTATTTGTATAAGGACTGTTTAGCAAATCATTATTTTCGCATTTATGTAAATAATCATTAATCAGTATAAGAAATGTTGCATAACATAGTGGAGTTTAATGTTTACAGCATGCAGAAACTGTTCATGTTTGACGCTAAAGTAAGAGGTGGAGAGAAGTGACTAGAGGAAAGTGTGATGCTGTCAGATAAATCTGAAAGCACCTGCCACTCTGTTTGTGAATTATGTTATAGTAGAATGCCAGCAGTTGGGTATTAAGACTGTAAAAAAAAATAAGATAATTTTTAAGAGAGCTTTAAGGTCAGGCATCAACAACAGACTCCTTCTATAAAATGTCAGACTGACGTTAGAAAGTGTATGATTTATGTCTTATTGAAGAGTGCTTTATTTTAGGGATACATCTATTAAAAATTACAAAACGAAAATGAATTTCTGAACAGACTTGCATTCATCAGCTCTTTTATCACAGAAAGTGAATGCACTTCTATATTTGTGGTGGGTGATCTGCATTCTGATGTTTCAGATATTCAGTCTCTGTTTGGTCAACATTTGCAGCACTTTTGTCAAAGCAGTAAATTAGTGCTCTCCAGTAAAGTGCTGATGCCTGAGAATAGCTATACATATATCAGTGAGGCATGGCATACAACATCCTGGCTAGACCACTGTATATGCACTGCTGATGCCCATGACTGTTTATCTGAGATAAAGATTCTGTATGATATGTCCATATCAGACCACATTCCCATATCTATGGTATTGAATCTGAATAGTCTACCAGCACTGGCAACTAATAATGGAAGACAACATACATGTAGAAAGATAGACTGGGCTAAGCTCTCTCAATGTGACCTTTGGGAGTACAATACTTTAACTGATAATAGCTTGAGCAGTGTTCCTATACCACATGCAGTTTTCTGCTGTGATACTAACTGTAAACATGTAGTTCACCAGAATAACTTAGTCAACCTGTATGAAAATATAGTGAAATGTTTGATTATTGATGGTAAGCATTTTATTCAAGATAAGAAAAAACAAAAGATCAGGCCCGGATGGAATGAATATGTGGCAGAGCTCCACTCTGAGGCAAAAGAGGCTTTAAGAAACTGGGTAGCTGCTGGGAAAGTAAAATATGGCCCAGAGTTTCAGCATAAGAAGGCCACTAATGCCAGGTTTAAATATGCAGTACGCTATGTAAAAAGAAATGAGCAAACAATGAGGTCAAACTCAATGGCTAGAAAACTCCATCAAAATGATATCCAGGAATTCTGGAATGAAGTTAAAGTCATTAACAACAGCAAGATGCCTCTTCCCTCCACTGTAAATGGTGTATCTGGGGATGGGAATATTGCTGAGATATGGGCGAAGCATTTCGGGGAAATTTTTAACTGTGTTGAAAGTGCTGCTTTTAAAGTAGATAATGTTAGTCATGATGTTGGTATGGTTATTAGACCAGACGAGGTGTGCAATGCCATTGGGAAGCTAGCAATGAATAAGGCCAGTGGTCAGGACGAAATCACTGCTGAGCATCTAAAATATGCTAGTTACAGACTCTCAGTGCTACTTGCCTTGTGTTTCTCTGGCCTGTTAGCACATGGCATATTGCCCCACTCTTTGTTATCTGTGCTTCTGGTACCAGTTATCAAAGATAAAACATGTAAAGCATCTAGTATTGACAACTATAGGCCCATTGCACTTGCTAGTATAATTTCCAAAGTTCTAGAGCGGATCATTTTAGAGAGGCTCCAAGGATATGTGGAAACAACTGACAATCAATTTGGTTTTAAGCATAAACATGGAACAGATTTGTGTATATATGCATTGAAAGAGATCATATATACATATAAGAAGAAGAACTCAACAGTATTCACATGTTTTTTAGATGCGTCCAGGGCATTTGACCGTGTTAACCATGGGAAACTGTTTTTAAAACTACATCAACGAGGGGTCCCTTTATACTTAATAAGAATCTTACAGTACTGGTATTCCCATCAAACCATGCAGGTCAGATGGGGCCAAGCTTTCTCTAGCCAGTTCTTGGTCACCAATGGAGTCAGGCAAGGTGGTATTCTTTCCCCTTTTCTTTTTAATCTTTACATGGATGATCTATCCAGGAAATTAAATGAATGTAAGACTGGGTGTATGGTAGGGGATAAGGTCATTAATCATCTATTGTATGCTGATGACTTGGTTGTCCTGTCTCCCTATAGTGCTGGTCTTCAGCAACTGCTCAGAGTCTGCTCAGAGTATGGTATAGAGTGTGACATCAAATATAACTCAAAAAAGAGTGTTGTAATGCTTTTTAGGACTAAGGAGGATAAAAAGCTACACTTCCCTTCTTTTTACCTAAATGACAGTGAGCTGACAACTGTAACCAAAGCTAAATACTTAGGTCACTTTCTTAGGAGTGACCTATGTGATGATGATGATATTCAGCGCCAGTGTTGCAAACTTTATGCTCAAGCAAATATGCTGGCACGGAAGTTCTATATGTGTACTAAGGAAGTAAAAATATCTCTGTTCAGGACTTACTGTACACCACTGTACACAGCTCATCTTTGGTGTATCTACAGTAGAGCAAAAATAAATAAGATTAAGGTGGCGTACAATGATGCTCTTAGAATCTTGCTTAAGACTCCAAGGTGGGAAAGTGCAAGTACTCTGTTTGTCTCTGTAAATGTCCCCACATTTCAGGCTATTCTTAGAAATCTCATGTATAAATTTATGTGTAGATTGACTTCATCAAGAAATGGCATTATACTGTGTTTGTCCAATGTAAAGGAAAGTGATACCCAATACAATTCAGACATATGGAAACATTGGAAAAGTCAATTGTACATGGGCCTATAGCCAGTCTGAGTCTTTTTTAAAGTAATGATTGTGTGTGTGTGTGTGTGGGGGGGGGTAATGTTTTTTTTTGTATGTCTTTTATAATGTATTGTTTGTTCTTATCTGGACCTTGAGTCTGTAAATACAGTTTATTATTATTATTAGCACTAACACATACAATATTAATGCCTGTGTAAGTAACCTTCAAGGCATGCACTAAGCAAAATAAGACAGTTGTTAGACATTTATTCACAAATGTCTTGTTCATGCACAATAAGGGATGTATTACTAATATTACCTTAGTAAGGACCTAGTAGACCTAGATTTCTATTTATGAGTAAGCAGTAAGGGCCAAAATACAATGGCCCTCATTTATCAAAGCAGCGTACGACGAGAATCATACGTACGTCGTGCGTACGTTCGTTTTCTACGACCAGTTGGTATTTATGAAATCTCATCGTAAGCGCAGGAAAGATGAAATCCTACGACTGCTCTCAGATGGTGTACGCCGATTTCAAGTTGGACTTGAGATGACTATGATCACCAACTTGAGCAGCAGTTGTAGCGCAACAACTCATTATCATAAATATGTGGCCTATATAATTACAAAATGTTTTTACATTGTATATTTTGGCTATAAGCCAACGTCTACCTGTTTGAATTGGTGCATCCTTCCTGGAGCGCTGCGTTAATTTGACATAGGAACAAGGGACAAGGAACAAGAGACTTCTAATTTGTGATTTGAAGTGATGTGTGAATATTTGTGCAATATAGGCCTACAGCCGCGTATTGGAATGTGCCTTCAGTCGTCCCTTCTTTTTAACAGCTGGGAGTTCATGCGCACATCAATCAATAGCCTACAGACAGTAGCCTAATAATCTCCCGGTTGAGTTTCGACGTTTGATCGCACACAACTATATCCGAATATAGGCTACACCTGACACGTGTGTGTCCTATAACATTTTATAGTCGTCCACTCCATAGGTGGTAAAAGGGCTATCCGGTCGAAGGACTGGAGCGCTGGAGAGAAGCAGGGCGCACATGAGCGCGAGAAGGACAGCGCACTTGACATGTAACTCATCTTCCCCAACCAATTGTTTGGGCACTGTTTGTTGGCCAGTTTCACATAGGACCCTTTTCTTGACCTCGTTTACAAAATATCATCATATTTAATTTTCATATATTTAAATATTTCAATAATATTCATAAAAATATCTTCATTTACCATAACCATCATTATTTGGAAATCAATCTCTACCCCTTCCATATTGAGAACCGAAACACTGTTGACTAGGCTACTGCTGTTGATTATTTCCACGTGTTATTTTGTTGTCTACCTCGCGTAAAGCCTAATTTCAAGCTGTCAATCAACCAGAAACGTGGATGTTTTAGCCGGTTTGCGTCTCTCCATGTCGCAAACTCAGGGGTGCGGTCTCCTTCCCGCCAGTTTAGAGAAGGTGTGATTATTCTAATTACGATGGTTTTCAGACGCTGGATTTATCAACAGCCGCTCGCACTTACGATGAGATTGGAGACGTACACATGTTTAGTAAATCTCACGTGAGCCTCGCCGTACGACAATATCTGCGATCATTTCTGCGATGATTTCTACTCAAGTTTCATAAATGAGGGCNAATGTGTATAAGCTCCTGGTACACTGTGTGAACAAACCCTGAACAGTGTGAAAACAGATGTGGAATAAGGGATCCTATTCTAAAGTCATGCAATGCTCAGCCCAGATGACTTAGGGCCCCCGTACTACCTAGGGCCCCCACTCTACCCACCCCACTCTACCATTGTGTACAAAAACTAGCAAATTGACTTACACAATGAAATTAAATGAACAATTAAATTCTGAGAAATGAAATGATGGTTAGAAAACAAATAAAAGCTTAAACAAGAAAGAAAGAGGCCCTGCTGTAGGCTAAGTAAGTATGTATGCCCTTTATCATCCCAGTGGAGAAATTCATGTTGCAGCGATATCGTACATGCATACAACTTGTGCAAAAATACTGACGATGACATACATACACAAGACCAAAAAGTTGAATAATACTATATAAGGGAGATATACTGTAGGCTGTCATCATAACTAATTTTTCAAACAGCTTCGAATTCCAACGTTGGCTATGGGGCCGGTTTATGACGCCTGCAAATGAGAACATCTCTCAACTGGTCACCCTTCACTCTTGACTTAATGTGTCAATTAACATGTCAGTGCCATAAGAATAGCAATCATTTCTTTGACAAAGTAGAGATACAAGTGCTTTAAAAAAAAGTGCACTATAGGATGGTGGCCAAAGTAGGTATTGCAACTATACTGCTCATTGAAACTGTGCTCCCTATAGCATGGAGGCCAGAGTAGGTATTGCAACTATACTGCTCATTGAAACTGCGCTCCCTATAGCATGGTGGCCAGAGTCGGTATTGCAACTATACTGGTTGGCTCTATGAGTACATTCCAATATGCGACCTTGCTTCCTCCACTTGTGCTTGTGGCCTCGTCCCGCCTCCTGGCCCATCCTCCGTGGAGAAAACAATTAAGTTTCCCAGCTGTCAGCCTAGCCACAACAACTTTTACGGGACTGTTTCATTCACCATCCCAATTGCAAATGAGAAAAAGACTTTAAAATTGAGCTTTTGTGAGATATTTAAATATAATGCTGGTGTCAGTGATGTCATCACGACATATTACTTCCTGGTACGAGGCCACAAGCAGAAGTGGAGGAAGCAAGGTGGCATATTGGAACGCACTTTGGCTACAGCTAGTTTTAAAACACTCAATTCTATACAAAAGGCCCTAAATGGCAAACTGAAAGCAAGTTTGATTGACATGGGGAAAACATTAACACGTCATTGAGGAATTAATTAAATGTTTAGCCACTCACCTTGAACCAAATTGAACTTCCTGTGCACTCTATTCTAGAGTGATGTTCTAGCTCTAATCCAATACTCTAAAATGAAAATGCTTGAGAATATGGAAGATATCTTAAAGGGACAGTTTGGTCAATTTCAACATGCAGTCGTAATGCTCACACTACCCTGGACTTGTCAGTGCCTGAGATTTTTTTTTTCTTCTTCTTCAGCCGTTTCCGAGATCCTGGTCATTGTAATGGGGGCAGCTCTTTGTTTACATTTCAAAAAAACATTTGTATTTATTCCCAAAAACATCCAAAAGGTTATAAAACATCAGCAGACAACTAGCAAATAGCAGTACCTTTTGGGAAAATATTTGGAGTTGGCCTATGTTTCATTTTTTAAAAATGTAAACAAACGCTGCCCCCATTAGAATTGCTCATATCTCGGAAAGGGCTGAGCCGAAAAATGTGGCATCACCAGGTACTGACAAGTCAAGGGTAGCGTGAGCAATACAACTGCATGTTGAAATTGACCAAACTGTCCCTTTAATGATGATAGCTAAAGCACACCTCTATTGGTTTTGTAAAAATATAGTCTAGAGTGATTCTAATTCATCCGTGGTAGGAAAGTGTAGTAATATGTTGGAGATGTTAATGATGTGAGCACTAAGAGGGATGTGATGTCAGTCATCAACAACAGACTCCTCTCTTCTCCAGACTGTCAGGCTGTGGTGTAACAGGAGAAGGCTATGCTGCTAAATAATGTGTTGGACATGTTGATGATGATATGTGATAATATCACTCTATTCTATTCTATTCTCCAAGTGGTCAGACGAAATATGTGATAATATGACTCCTCTGTTCTCCAGACTGTCAGGCTCACTGTTGGGAAAGTTACTCAAAAACTGTAATGCACTACTTATTACATGTTACTGTCATTTAAAAGTAATGCCTTACATTACAACATTACTTTTTTTTTTTTTTTTAAGTAAGGCATTACACTACTTTTGCATTACTTTTAGTTACTTTAGCCAAAATGACTGGAAATAAGGATTTGGCAATCTACAGTGCAAATCTATGAGGTGGCATGACTTTCACCTGCCATCCATAAGTCGTTTTGGAAGCCTGCAGACTGAAAACCAAGATTTTCAGGAATTGCGTCTTACCCACAAACAATAAAACTTAAAGAAAATAAAAGTTTGGTTCCGGTTGGTTGTCAGGTTTGGTCATGGAACGGTCTGATTTTTTTTATTATCATTTCCAATTTTTTTATTGAATTTCTTTTTTTTTTATGTCCGACCCCCCACTTGCGCCAGATTTTGTCATAAACGTTGTTGAACAATGCCAAGGACGATATTGGAATTGAGGCTTGATAAGTACAGCTGAAGCTACAATGAAATATAATAAGCATTAATGAGTCAAGATATTGACCAAAATGAGAATATAGGCCTACCGTTTCTGGCAATAGACTAGGCCTACTTGTCCAGCTGTCAGTTGCCTGACTGCTATTTTAGCTCCTGTAGTTACAACGACAACCAATTACCATCTTGTAGCATATAGGGCAGTCATGGGTGAGCGGTTAGGGCGTCAGACTTGCATCCCAGAGGTTGCCGGTTCGACTCCCGACCCGCCAGGTTGGTGAGGGGAGTAATCAACCAGTGCTCTCCCCCATCCTCCTCCATGACTGAGGTACCCTGAGCATGGTACCGTCCCACCGCACTGCTCCCCATGGGGCGCCACTGAGGGCTGCCCCCTTGCACGGGTGAGGCATAAATGCAATTTCGTTGTGTGCAGTGTTTACTTGTGTGCTGTGGAGTGCTGTGTCACAATGACAATGGGAGTTGGAGTTTCCCAATGGGCTTTCACTTTCACGCTTTCACTTCATTACACTACAACGTGACCGAGTAAGTGCGCAACTCTGCTGTGACATTTGGGCTTTTCTAATATCAAGTCGGGCGGCGCGTGTGTGTTGCCCCTAGATGGATAGTCATGCGATGCAAATTCAGTAACTTGCAGGCAGGTAGAAAGCGAGAGAAGGCGAGTTATGGGAATGAAGACATGTGTTGTGTCTTCTCTAGCCTATATGAACAACCATCGATATTTTTTGGAGGATTCCAAAAACTCAACAATTATTTTTGGGGTCGCACAAAAAATGATAGGGTCGGTCTAACATTGATTCACCAATACAATGATTAATCCTTTCTCTTCTTACCACACCTTACCATGCACACCAGCGCCGTTTTTTTATCTAGGCCTATTACGGACGCATGCAGCACAGGCTCCGTTGCACTTGGCTGAAACATAAAGCCACCTCACTGCACTACGAGTTTGAAAATTATTATTGATAAAAGAGAATACATTGCTACAGTAGACCCATTTTGAATATTAATTATATACAGCACACCGGGGAAAATGTCTTATCAATGAACGAAATTATAGGCGAAAAAAATTATTGCGAGGATACCAGCCCGAACGTATAATATTTTATTTCAAATGGATTTATTTCAATTTTAGTGATATTTCGTTGAACAAAAGTGAGGGGGATGCAACATACCCCCCCCCCCCCCCCCCCCCCCCAATTGTTTGTTTGGCTACTGTTTTTCGACGTGAAAAGCGGTTTGGGTTTCACACACAGTGTGCATTTAACTAAAATGTTCTTGGCGTCCTTACTTTGAATGAAGTCAAAGTGGACGTACACCCATCTTGAA
>NC_085877.1:50163484-50175984 GCF_034702125.1 Engraulis encrasicolus
CCCTTTTTTTTCCTCTCATCTCTTCTCCTTCCTTGGGGTGTGCGTATGTGAGGGTTTTGTAGTGTTTGGCTGTGTGCTTGGTTAGGCTACTGTATGTTAAAGGTCTGTTATGTGAGTGGCTTGTGTGATGTGATTCAGCTGTTTTCAGAGGAATTGAACAAAAACTAATTAAATTAATTAGGCCTAAGTAATGAAAGTAAAAAAATAAAGCAGAAGTTAAAAAATAATGAAAAAATATATAGCCTATAATATGCTTATTATGTAGGCATATAGTAGCCTATGCAGGCCTATAGTGTATCACTGATTCTTGAAAGTTTGGCAAAAACATGTCCCTGCAGTAAAATATTAATTCTGTTGAAAATCAACTAAATTTTCACAAACAAAATGAACCCAGGTAATGGCCAAGGGGTCTGTCACACGAATACACAGTTGTTTGAAATATTTAAGTGTAATTTTATTACTTTTCATGGCTATAAACCTGTCCACACCCTGTAAAAACGCCTGTCCCAAGGACTGGCATCATCATTTCAATTGACTTAAAATACAAAAATCACTAACAGAATTGAACAATATCACCATGATGTGGAAGACCATATTAAAGTGGTTGTACAGATGTGCACATAGTGGATGTAAAACAATATTTACTATTATTTACTGATTGCTCAAAATGTGTCCAGCATATTGGTCACCACCGTCAGATTTTTTCTAAAAGACAATAAAATCAGGTATGCACAAGGTAATTTTCATTACTGAGGACCCCTTTTCAAACCTTTAGCTCTACTGCCTACTTCACCATCACTGAAGCTCCTGTAAGATTATTTTTTTTTGTCCTCAATTTGTTAATTTGTTTGGACACTGGTACTGTCCCAACCATAAACTGTCAACACCGTCGGGGGTTTTAATAGTATTGTATTACATTAATGTTAATAAATATATTTTTTTCAGAAAAGGTATGAAGCACCCAAGAAACAGAGCGAAAATGAAATGGCTAATGTGAACAAACAATGCATAATATTTAAAAGAGTGCTTTTTTGTCTCACACCGTCAGATGTCACCACCGTCAGATTTTGTTCTGCTCATCATGTTGTTCCATATTTTACTAAATTGTGCTGGTTAATGAAACATTACTAGGCATGTTAGTAATAATTGTGATCCAAAATGATACTCTAGCCACCACTGAGGTGCATTTGGAGGTTTTTTTGTCAGAAAACCTGACGGGTGGTGACATCTGATGGAGTTCACCAAAAAACACATTGTTTTACGTGTTTTTGATATGTTTTAAGAATATGCATACAATAAGTATCTACAGTTATGTTGAATTGTTAAAGTAATTCACTTTAATACAGTAAACATGTGTTCTTTTTACTTCTAATTCTGTCTGCCGCTGTTGACAAAACAAGAAAGAGCCCATTTTATGAAAAATGTTAAACATGGGGAGCTTGGCCAATGCATTCACTGCACAGCCAAGACCTACATCTATGATAATACACCTCTATATTTTGGATTTGAACAACTTAAAAGCTGTTTTTACCACATTTTCAACAACCAGTGGCTTACTTCCTAGATAATCTAACTAATGAAGTAAAAACACATGCTCATACTGTGCACACACAAAAATAAAGTGTTTATGCAAGATGCCATTGACTTGAGAGGGCTATTTATTTTGCTAAATGCAAGTACTAATTAGGCCACTTTCACCACTCTGTCACCACCATCAGTTCTTAAGTCACCACCGTAAGTAGGAGTTTTGGACATTTTAAAGGAATGTGCTTACAACATTTTCCTTAGGAGTTGTTGAAATATCAAAGTAATAGCCAATTTAAGCCTACACGAATATTTGTGAAATTACAAAAAATTGTTTGTTGTATTTAGGCGTTAAGTCAGCATCGTATGACGGTACATATTTTAAAATTAGAACACATGAAACAGTATTAAAATAGAACAAAAGTGAATTTTCAACATTTAAAGGCATACGTGTGAACCAAAAAATACACATAATCACTTAAAAACTCCAGATACATATGCAACCAAATCAATACAATTTGAATAACTTTTAATTGTGTCTGACGGTGTTGACAAAAAACAAGGTATGATCGGAGAAAAGCCTGATTTCTGAAAAAAATACATAATGGGGAGATTGGCCTTGTGCATTTCTGAAAAGCCAAGACCTTAGTATACGAGGATATACCATATAATTTTGTAATTCACTTTGTTTTTTTCTGTCAACATTACAACCTGTTTTAGCCACTTTCTCAAGAATCAGTGGTATCTGTGTTGTAGAAACAGTTGGACAAAATGACCATTCAATTAGAAAAAAAAGTAGCCTAATGCATAGTTTATTTTGGCGAGATAAAAAAAAATGGCTAGTTGAACTTCTGTTTGGCTGGTAAGAAAAAATGTCCACTAGCCAAATTGGCTGGTGGTGGAAAAAGTTAATTTAGAGCCCTGTGTGTGTGTGATTACTGTTGTCTGCGAGGGCCTTCAGTAGTGTGTGTGTGTGTGTGTGTGTGTGTGTGTGTGTGTGTGTGTGTGTGTGTGTGATTACTGTTGTCTGCGAGGGCCTTCAGTAGTGTGTCCAGACTGCTCTGCAGATCCTCAGTCGACCCTCCAGCTGACGACACCTTCAACTGGCGAAGAGCCTCGCTCAGGTTATCTAGACACACACACACACACACACACACACACATATATACACGTTTACATCACGACACCTTCAACTGGCGAAGAGCCTCGCTCAGGTTATCTAGACACACACACACACGCACGCACGCACGCACGCGCGCGCGCGCGTTTACATGACGAGACCTTCAACTGGTTCTGATCAACATCAAGTCAAGTCAAGTCGGCTTTATTGTCAATTTCTTTACATGCGCTGGTCATACAAAGAATTTGAAATTACGTTCCTTACTTCCCCTGCAGACATAGACATAGACTTTAGGTGTGGACATAGACAATTAGACATCTAATCAATTAGACATAGACAGTACACTAGGGGTGGGCGATATGACGATATTAAATCGTGAATCGTGATATTGAGTAAAAGATCGTCTCGAATCTGCCAAAGTGGAGAAATCGTATAGATCGTCTTGCAGTGAGGATGTTTATTATCAGCATCAGAGTGACGTTTTCTCACTTGTGTTGTTGTCTTCACTTTATTCTTAACATTATTGCATTACAATTGTACACTTTATGAGAGTATCATCAGTGTGTTAACATTTTATTGACTGCAAATTACAAATTACAAGTATATGAAAGTTGTTTTTTGTTGCTTTTATTTTTTGGATTTAAGATCGTGATAAAAAATCGAAATGGAGATTTCCTGTTAAAAAAATCGTGATACAACATTTTTGCCATATCGCCCACCCCTACAGTACACATACATTCCACCTAGAGTACCTATACAATACCCATACAGACATATAAAGTGCAAGACTAGATTTCACTAGTGTCCTACCAACAACCATTCAAATAGCCAGTAGACTAGTGCGCCCCCCTTTTTAACATCGATCAAGTTTGCTAGGATTTTACCAATAGGTTGTCATAGGAAGCACATATTATGACATGGCACAAATAACAATATTGCAAAAGCAGAACAGGATTTTCACACACTTGGGGTTTGACCAGCTCTTTCTCATATCAGTCCCTCTCACACACAAAGTCTCTCTCTCCCCCCCCCCCCTCTCTCTCTCTCTCTCTCTCTCTCTCAACAGTGATGTATGGGAGAGGTCACGTGACCAACGACCGTGATGGACGCGGAAGACTAGAGCTCCTCACAATCCTCCACATTTTCGTTAATATAACAGGTCTTTTTGTTACATTTGCGGTCTAAAGTGTTTCACTATCGCCAGAATCAGTGAAAATGCAGCGATCAGCGAGAAAACCGGCAACTGTATCGTCAAAATTAGCAGCAGAGAAGGACAGGGCCACGAACGCGGCTAACGACAACGCGGAGCTAAACATGGAAGACATCATTGCTCAAGTCCTGCAGCAACAACAGAGCGCGCTCGAAGCTGTAGTCCAAAATGCAGTGAAAGGCGCACTACAAGAAATCAACACCTCTTTGCAATATATCAGGACTGAACTTGAGAGACAGGACACCACTGTGCAGGATCTTAAGCAACAAGTGGATGACACCAAAAGAAAAAATAGGGAAATTAGCAAGTCTGTCAAAGCCTGTGTTAGCGACCAGAAAGAACTGGAGCAAAAGTTAGCTGAGCTGGAGGACCGGTCTCGTCGCAACAATGTACGCATTACAGGGCTCGCGGAAGGTCGGGAGGCAAGCGATCCCATCGGATTCCTGCAAGTACAACTGCCCGTGTGGATACCCACTCTACGGGACAGACCCATCATTGAAATTGAGAGGGCTCATCGAATCTATGCGAAAGGAAAGGGGAAGAAACCGGGGTCCCGCACCATGATTTTCAAATGCCTGAGACACCAAGATCGCCAAGCAATCCTTAACGGGGCAAGACAGGCACAGAAAACCGGGCCAATTACGGACAATACAACAGCAACCATCCGATTCAAGGCAGACTACAGTGCGTACACCATGCAGAGACGCCAACAGTTTATCGACGTACAAAGTAAGCTGCACGCGAAAGGGGTCCTAAACTTCCTCATCTATCCTGCCACGTTGAAAGTGACCCACAGAGGACAACAGCTACTATTCGAGACGGCCAATGAAGCTGAAGACTTCTGTGAAAACTTGGGCGAGGAGGTGTACGAGAGCGACATGGACACAAATGCTGAGCGACCCTGCCAGGATCACCAGCCGAGGGTGCGCGGACACCCAGAGGAGGAAGAGATGACCTCATCAGAGATGCTGCGACAGGACCAGACTGAATCCTCTCGACCAAGCTCACCTGTGAATGAGACTTGAACTGTTGCGGTAAATTATCCCAAAGGATTATGTAAGTACAGCCGCGGCTCTTGCTTTCTGAACTGAATGCACAAAAGCGCAAGTGAACGACGATCATTTTTGGTTATGCTCTCCGGTCAAATGTCCTCACTCATTTCAGTTACTTCCCATAGAGGGCTTAACACTGTTACTGTTGTTAATTAAGCCAACTTTTACAATAAAAAAAAACGTTACATATGTTAAACATATGGGGACCAAGACCTGTATTATTATTTATTTTTTCTCTGTGTTATGTGGGGGAGGGATGGAGGGCTGGGAATAGCGTTACATGCGTTTAATGTGGCCACGTATCTTATTCTTTTGTGGGGGGTGTTGCGGTCTCCGGGGGGAAAGGGGGATTTTATATTTTATGTTTTTATCACACCATGCTTATTTTTGTAGCTATACAGTCTGAAAATAAAACTATTTTAGTAGATAAGTCAGGTAAAGTACATTTCAATATGCAGCAACATTTTGAAAATGGCTGAACTTTCTGTTATGTCTATTAATATTAGAGGTCTCAATAGCCCAGTCAAACGCCACAAGTTTTTGGACTTTTTAAAAAGAAAACGCGTAGACATTGCGCTCGTACAAGAAACACACCTATGCCAGAAAGATGTGAATCGCCTACAAAATAAACATTATAAAGTAGCAGTCTCATCTAGCGACAACACCAAGACTAGGGGCTCTACTATCTTGATATCAAGGAAATGTGGCCTTACCATAGATAAATGTAGCAAAGACAACACTGGAAGGATATCTTATATTTGCACCACCATAGGAGAGAAGAAAATTGCGTTTGTCTCTGTATATGCACCAACCATAGTAGATGAAACTTTTTTCCCCAGGTTAACTAATGAACTGCTTGCACTCTCAGTAAGTGAATATTCCTTAATTGTTGGAGCAGACATGAATGCAGTTTTGGATTTAGAACAAGATAGATCAGGGGCTACCCACACAAAAGCTCAACAACAAGTGTCAGAGATGTTGAAAACAACAATGGACAGTCTACACCTAATAGATATTTGGAGACTTCATAACCCTACTACTAAAGACTACACATTCTTTTCCACGCGTCACCTATCACATTCCCGTATTGATTACATGTTGTGCTCTACTGAATTAAGACCAATGTTCCCGTCTATAGTTATGGAGCCAGCCATCTTATCTGATCATAGCCCAATAATATCAACCTTTAACTGTAATACTTCAGGGGGGAAATCTAGAAGATGGCAATTTAACACATCTCTTCTTCAGAATAAAGAATTTGACATTGAGTTTAGAGCAAAATTGACAGAATTTCTATTAATCAATACAGATTCAACCACAGATCCCTTATATGTATGGCAAGCTGCAAAAGGGTTTATTAGGGATTTTACATCCTCATTTTCAGCCCATCTAAAAAGACAAAGACAGGAAAGAATTAAAGAGTTGGAGGAACTGTGTCAATCTTTAGAGCACAAACTTAAAAGCAAATTCTCTAGGATAATTTATAATACTCTTGTAACAAATCGAGCAGAACTTAATGATTTATTGAGAAGGAGAGCTGAATTCTTAATGCATAGGGTAAGGCAAAACTATTATACCAATGGCAGCAAACCAAGCAGGCTACTTGCCCTCAAACTAAAACAGACTGAATCCAGGGCCACAATTAATAGCATATTTACAGAGAATGGCATTTCAACAAATTACCAGGACATTAATACCACCTTCAAGTCATTTTATTCAGAACTATACAGGTGCCCAACCAATTCCAACACAGCACAATGTCAAGAATTTCTTAAAAATGTGGAGCTGCCTCGTCTAAACCCAGATGAAGCTGAAGAACTAGATCAACCAATCTCATTAGAGGAACTTAAAACTGCCTTAAAGCGTACTAAAAAGGGCAAAACCCCAGGTTTGGACGGAATCCCATCAGAATTATTGTTGCAGTATTTTGATATACTTGGACCTACCATCTTGCAAGCTTTAACATCAGCTATGGAGAGAGGCACTTTTCTCAGTCAAACAAATACTGCACTAATTTCAGTCTTACATAAAAAAGGCAAAGATCCAAAACACTGTGCCAGTTACAGACCTATAAGTCTGCTGGGGACAGATGTTAAGCTGTTTTCCAAGGTGTTGGCACTACGCCTTCAACGTGTCATTGAGAAGTTAGTCCATCCCGACCAAACTGGCTTCATACCCAACCGCCATGCAGCAGACAATATACGCAGACTGATACACATAATTCATGAAGCCAAAAATCTCACAACACCGGCAGCAGTTTTATCTTTGGACGCGTTCAAAGCATTTGACCGCTTATCGTGGAGCTATTTATGGCAAGTATTGGAGAAACTTGGCGTTGGGTCAAAATTCATTGACATGGTGCGCACCTTATATGCAAACCCAACCGCTATTGTTTCAACTAATGGCCTACACTCACTTCCCTTTTCTATTGAACGTGGCTCCAGACAGGGCTGCCCACTATCGCCCCTCCTATTTGCACTTTCTTTGGAACCGTTGGCCCAAACTATAAGACAAAACAAAATCTGCAATTACCCAATTAAATCATGTGACAACTCAATATCTTTATTTGCGGATGACATCTTACTGTATATATCTAACCTTGAAGACTCCATACCTAAAATTCTACAAATATTCAGTGTATTTGGGTCAATCTCTGGATACAAAATCAATTGGGATAAATCTAATATGCTTAAATTAAACAATATACCAGTTCATGGGCTTATCAATCATCCAATTCCAATACAAAGTAAAATCACTTACCTGGGTGTAACAATCCACACATCTATGAAGAAAATTGTACAAGACAACTATGAGACTGTGCTAAATAATGTACAGAGAGATTTGAAAAACTGGGCTGCACTACCAGCATCTCTCAGAGCCAGGGTAGCAGTAGTTAAAATGAACATTCTGCCCCGTGTTAATTTTTTGAGTGCAATGATACCTCTAGCACCTCCATTAAAATACTGGAAGAGACTTGACTCACTTATCAGGCAATACATATGGAACAATAGACAACCCAGACTTAAATTTTTAACATTGCAACGCACCACAAATAATGGAGGGTTAGCGCTCCCCAATTTTAAAGTATATCATCTGGCCTTTCAGCTACGTGCCCTTAAGATATGGTTGGACCCCTTAGCTACTGCTCCTTGGAAAGGTATAGAACAACAAATTATTCATCCTGTACGAATGGAGGACTTGGCCTTTGCATGTGCTAGCCTGAAAAAATGTCTTTTAAGCTATGGTCCTATCATCACAAACACAATATCCAATTTTAGAGATGCAGAGAGACTTTTGTGCTACACTAATAAATGGCATAGGCATACACCTTTATGGCACAACTCACACTTAATGTCTGGTAATAAACCCTTTACATGTAAAATGTGGAGTGAGAGGGGTGTGTATACATTGGACCACATTGTTAATGAACAAGGTTTATTGAGCTTTGAAGAAATTAATATTCCCAAAACAACTTTCTACATGTATTTATGCATTAGATCAGCCCTGAAAAGTCAGGATATATCATGGGGAACTCCACTCGACATACACCCCATCTGGAAGTTGTTCTTTTACTTTCCAGTAAGGAGAGTGGCATCTACGGTCTATAAGACAATGATGGAGGCAACTACAGGGGAGCTTCCTATAATTCAAATATGGGAACAAGACTTAAATATTGAAAATGACATGATTGACTGGGAAGCGGTGTGGGATAACATTTTTCATTGCTCTAAAAACCCAAACCACCAACATATACATTTTAACATCTGCCATAGGACATATTGGACCCCTCAGAAAAGGTTCAAAATAAAAGCCATTCCAAATCCTCACTGCACTGTCTGTAAACCAGATCAAACCGGGACCTTTTTACACATGGTCTGGGAATGTGAAGAAGTACAAGACTTTTGGCACAAAATAGCAAAGACTATAGGTGACATAATAGGGCGTCCAATTCCTATAGACCCCATTGTCTGGTTATTGAATGATGACTCCAAACTCCAATTGTTTGAAAAACAGAGGAAAATCTGGCTTGCGGGGTCAACAGCAGCCAAGAAAATGATAGTGCAGAGATGGTTGCCACCACACTCACTTTCTATGCACCAGTGGATGGCTTATTTCTTGGACATTGTTCTACTTGAACTTTCTACAGCAAGGATCAACAAGGCAAAACAGAAAACCATAAACTTATGGAAAGACACAGCTCAGCAGATCTCTGATATGTTAAACTCTACTGACAAGGAACCAGATAATGCTTCGGTAGAGACGGACTAGAGATGGTGTGGTTATGTTTTTATTTTGTTTTATTTTATTTTGGTTTGTTTTTTGTTTTATGTATGGATGTTTTTTCTTTCTCTCAGCAGACCGCGTGGTGGGGGGAGGGAGGTTATGGACAGATGTGCAAATTCAGTTCTGTGTTCATATATCATTCAATGTGATCCAGGAAGCTATTACAAAATGACGTCAATACTCTGTACAGGAAGATTTTGTAAACAAAAAAACACAAACCTATACATGTAAGTGTTGAATATTTTGATTGATGTCAATAAAAAGTTGATCACAAAAAAAAAACAGTGATGTATGGAGTTTGACAGGTTCTATCTCTCAGGTGATATATGCGACAACTCAGTGTCCGTCTGTCTCTCTCTCTCTAACACACACACAGACACACAGACACACACACACACACACACACACACACACACACACACACACACACACACACACACACACACACACACACACACACACACACACACACACACACACACGTGAACTCTATGAGACAGAAGCCAGAGCTTCAGATGTGCTTGCTAATCATATTGCTGAGATGTACAGCTCTTACTTTACAATAGCCACTAATTCAGACTTCAGACCAGGCTTAACTTACTTTACAATAGCGACTAATTCAGATCAGGCTTAACTTACTTTACAATAGCGACTAATTCAGATCAGGCTTAACTTACTTTACAATAGCGACTAATTCAGAGCAGGCTTAACTTACTTTACAATAGCGACTAATTCAGATCAGGCTTAACTTACTTTACAATAGCGACTAATTCAGATCAGGCTTAACTTACTTTACAATAGCGACTAATTCAGAATTCAGATCAGGCTTAACTTACTTTACAATAGCCACTAATTCAGACTTCAGACCAGGCTTAACTTACTTTACAATAGCGACTAATTCAGATCAGGCTTAACTTACTTTTGTCCTTATCATGACTGGTATGACAGTAGGGGCCCCTGTGGAGGGCATATTTGGTCGGGGCCCTAGGCCACTACCAGTGTTTCCCAACCTTTTTTGTCTCATGTACCCCCAAGCCTTTTTGTTGTGCCACGAGTACCCCCTAACTTGTGTTTTACATCACTTTTGCTATTGCAGTGTGACTATGTTCCATGCATTTGTTAAAATTACATTTTTCCAAGTACCCCCTGCAGTGTGCTCGCGTACCCCTAGTGGTACACATACCCCTGGTTGGGGAAACACTGCCCTAGGCAATTGCCCAGGTTTGCCTAGTGCTTGGTTCTCAACTTTTTGAACATACACCTCCACTGACCTCATCATAAGCTTCCCAACGCCCCCTTGACCTCACCATAAGCTTCCCAACGCCCCCTTGACCTCATCATAAGCTTCCCAACGCCCCCTTGACCTCATCATAAGCTTCCCAACGCCCCCTTGACCTCATCATAAGCTTCACAACGCCCCCTTGACCTCATCTTAAGCTTCACAACACACCTCTTAGTATTAAAAATGCAGTTGACTAATGCCACCCAATTGCAACTAAGAACTGCCCCGTTTTATAGAGAGCATCCTAACATACTGTTTATGTGTGTGGTATTCCAGCTGCACAGCAGCGGACAGAAGAGCTCTTCAGAGAGTGGTCAGCACAGCTCAGAAGATCACCAGCTGTCCCCTGCCCTCTTTAGAGGAGTTGTTCTCCTGTCGCTGTCTGAAGAAAGCCAAGCAAATCATCAGAGACACCTACCATCCTGGACATGAACTGTTTGAGGCGTTACAGGGCACTGGGTACAAAAACAAACAGGCTAAAAGACAGTTTTTAATCCAAAAGCAATCTACACACTTAATTGTTTTAAAAGTTTTTTTGTGTGTTGATTTTTAAGCACCGTGAGGATCTGCACTTTACCAATTTTGTTGTACCTGTACAATGACAATAAAGTTTCATTCATTCATTCATTCATTCATTCAGAATTCATTCGTTCATTCATTTAGAGGTCTAACTCTCAACGCCCCCCAAGAGCTCTGTAATGCACCCTGGGGGTCTGTAGAGCCCTCGTTGAGAAACACCACACAAATGAAGAGCTCTTTTCCAAAATGAGATATATCCATTTCATAGAATGTTGGGAAATGTACATTTTTGTATTGGGAATTCCATTTTTATAGAGGTTTTAAAGTATGTTCTCAAAACATTTGAATAGCAAGAATTCATATATACTGTAGATGATAGGACCTCTTAACAGTCAATTCCAATATTAAAATGCAAAAAGTCAATTATGGTGGATATAGCGTTTTGGAAAAGAACTCTTCAAATGTAAAGTCCGCCTCTGATTAAGAACAGTGGAATGGAACGTTGGCAGATCACTGTGCTCCGCACTTTGGTGATTAACCAGTGCCCTCCCCCATCCTCCTCCACAGTAGTGGAGTCTACTTTTTTATGGTGGGTATACTGTATATTTGAGCATTTTTTGAAGTGGGTATACTGTATATGGGTGGGAGACGTGACGCCTTGTTTTTTCGTAACATTGGTTAAAAACCTACAAAACTGTTATTTTTCCTTTAAAAACATATGTCAATGAAAGAAGATGTGGTACATTATGTTTCATATTAGTCTTAGATGAGAAGAAACATTTTTGTTAAGATTTATGTAAAGGTTTATATGTCAAATATCCTGCGGTGTGACTGTAACATTAATGAAACCTGGAATATAATATATATATAAATTAACTAACAACATTTTGAATAATGTATGAAGCATTTGGCATGATTGCATAAATATTAACTTTATATTAAGATATGTGAATGTGAAAAAAACTCAAGACAGTAATATTAACTACAAGTTCAATTTCGTAACACAAATTGCGTCCTGTGGGGTGACATGTATGTCAATGTTTGTGAATGGGCAGCTGCAAGGCCAACTACAAGGGTCTTAAAGATTGGCTCCTAACCAGTCAGTACCTCAGTTATTGGAGAGTGCTGTGGAAGTTTAAGGTGACTCTTAACCTCTTAATATGTCTTCATATTGCAATCTTTCTGTCACGCAATGCTTAGGTTCATTTTATGGTGTCCTGTGGTGTGACTGCTCTTATAGGAGGAAAAAAAGTTTTTTTTAATAAATGAAAACACATATTAAGATTAAACACAATATCATTATCAAGTTAGCATGAGCTCAGATGTCAGTCATGTATACAAAAGGATTAAAATGGCCATAATGCAGTGAATTCCCTGTGGTGTGACTCCATTTTCCTGCGGTGTGACATGCCTATGCAATGTGTTGATGCAAGACACATTTTCCCAAAAATGGCAAAAAATAAGGTGAAATTCCACAGACCACTAAGTGCTTTATTTTTTTCTATTTTT
>NC_085877.1:50180984-50215984 GCF_034702125.1 Engraulis encrasicolus
GAAAGACTACAATCTACTACATGCTTCCGCTTCCGCTGAAGAACTCTATACAACATTTTAGCTGCAAAACTTACCGTACTTTGATCATACTAGTAACTTTTATATCAATATTTCGCAAATAGTCATGAAAATATCAAAGTTGGCAGTAGACAACATAGTTTAAATGAACAGCACAGGTGCAATACCTTCTTTGGCCACCATCCTACACAGCGCACATTTAAAACCTCGAGTAGGCCTACCTGGCACTGGACTTCAGCTTTGGAATCCAGGTTGCCCATCATCACTATCACAATTGTTTTGTATTTTCATGGGCCTGGTGGACCCAGGAGAATTAATCTAAATTTCAGCATATTGTACACAGAGTGATTTTACTGTGCATAGAACATTTTTATCACACATCTGAGGCTATATGCTTTTATTGGTAGCTTTATGCACCGAAATAGCCATTTCTATTCCAAGATTTTGACTATCACCATTATTTTCTATTTTCATGGGGCTGGTGGCCCCGGTAGACTTCATTCAAATTTCTAAATATTTTACACAGTGTGTTTTTACTGGGTGTAGAACATTTTTGACTAGGCCTATATAGGGCCAAGGCAAAATTGTTTCATAGGGGGCGTGTGATGCACACTACTATGTCTATGCACCCTACTGCACTCTGCGCCTTAACAAGGGTGCTAGGAAGGGCTCAAGCCTCGGAACCACAACCAATCAGGGGCCTCGTGAGGGGCATTAATAAAATAGTAAACTATCGCAATCGTGGGCAGATATTAATGTATGGTTAGATAAAGGTTAGAAATAGGCCCAGGGGCGCCACCAGAAATTTTGGGCCCTATGAAAGATTCGAATTTTGGGCCCCTTAAGGGCCCCTGTTATTTGGGCCCTCTTAAGGGCCCCTGTCAGTGCTTGGGCCCCTTAAGGGCCCCTGTTATTTGGGCCCTCTTAAGGGCCCCTGTCAGTGCTTGGGCCCTTAGAATTTGTAACATCTTTACCCCCCTAGCGGCACCCATGAATAGGCCTAACATAAATGAACGCGCAGCAGGCATGGTGGGTGGTCCGAAACATAAAAGAAGAAGGGAAATCTGCACACTGTCAGGCCTACTGCTCACCGATTTAGTGAACACAACGTTTCGACCTCAGACGGTCTTCGTCAGGTGTATAGGTGTGTGTCAGCCCGTGAGTGACAGTTATTATAGATAAGGAAGGGGCGAGCATAGGGTCAGCTGATATCAAATAACAATGTTCCCAAATTGACACATTATCCCAAGGAATTGCATAATTACAATGTCAAAAGGGGGGGTCCGAAACGAATGTGTTGAGAAGTGAGGCCTCGAATGTTACTGTTACATTGTATCATCTTGACACCTTTTACGGTGTGCTAAATGTTTCAATTTTTAACGTCTGTCATACCGGCACTTAGGGTACTCATAGAGAAGCAACTCCAGTACAAGGCTAGATTACGAGATAAATAGATTGCATGTCAGCGCTGCACAAAAACGGAAAAGAAAGAGAAATTCTGTCTCTAAAATTGACTCATTACCAAAGGTCACAGACTTTTTTCATTTCTACGTAGATGGAGGAGGCAAATCCACCGCAAGTCCACCTTCAGCTAATCCTGTTGAAACAGCCCTCAGTCTGCTAAGGATGACCAATGTGCTCATGGATATACAGGGGGTTGCAATGCACACAACATTATAGGAGACATAGGCCTATCAGAGTTCAAAAAGGAGACATTCTTGGTGCACGTAACTGTTGCATCTTTGACCGAGACAGCAAGTCTTTGTGATGTATCAAGAGCCACATCATCCAAGGTAATGTCTTCATACCACCAAGAAGGATGAACCACATCTAACAGGAGTAGCCTCTTAATGTGCGTCGTACCTCCTGTGGCACGGTGTAATAGACATTGGAAGTTAACTACTATAGTACTACACTACTATGACAGCCAGTGGTGTAGTATACGTAGAACGCGGGTATACGCAGTATACCCACTTCTAAATTTCAGGGATTTCAGTATACCCACTTCAAATTGATTGACCCATTGTTTTGAATAGCACAAATATATACAGCATACCCACTTCAAAACATGCTCAAATATACAGTATACCCACCATAAAAAAGTAGTACTACACTACTATGACAGTGCATGGGGCCTTAATACATTACGACTTGGTCATTACCATTCTGGTAACAGCTAATGTATAATGCTGTGTCTTAACTGTGTAACTGTGGATGCAGGAAGAATTTCTCCTTTTTGAACTCTGCCATGTCACCCATAATGTTGTGTGCATTGCAAAATTTTGAGCAAAAATTCTTACGCTGCTCTTACGCTGCTAATTGAACCTTCACACTTCTCTTTACTGGTGCAACGTGCAATAAATGAAGATTGGCCAACAGGCTGGTCCATGAAACTGGTCCATTAAACTTCCCACACTAAAATGACAGGTGTCTCAGTTATTTTGTCCAACCCCTGTATGTGGATAGTAGGCCCGCTCCACACATTATTTTCTGATAAACATATATCTACCCAACATATTTAGACAAAAAAGTGACCATGTTGTTTTATTGAGTGGAATTGATTAATACCCTAAAGACAGATTTGGCCAAATGTTAGAGAATGTAATTTGCCTTTTCATGGACTTCTCCCAGGTGTTAAATTTGAGTGGTATATCCTGCTGCATTTTGCAGCTGACCAATAACTGATTTACCATACTGTTGTTAACTTTCAGAATGAAACTTTTGCCTATTCCTTTGTTCAAGGTAATTGGGCCAGGAATGTGGCATGTTTACTATTACTTTGCTGATATCTGGAGAGCTCAGAGCAAGAGCCTCTGCTGTTGAAGGCCATTGTGCCGTTTTACTAGGAGGAATTTGAAAAACTGGCCCTTGTTGACATTTAATTGAATAGACGTGCCATACAGAAACAGGGCTTGTGTGAAGCTATATTGTCAATATTTCATATCATATTCTGCCGCTAGAATTACAATCCGGCAAAGGTGACTCGACTTGGACTTGACTTGACATCTTACAGGACTTGATTTGGCATAGGCCTAGCGTGTGGCTGACTACACCACTGACTACCATAAATGTCCCCCAGAGAGATGAGATAATAGTAAAAATCTCTGGTCCCCATGTAACCCAGTATAGGTCTGTAGGTATTATCATATAGGTATGTTGGCTTGATTATGTCCTCTTTTGTAAGTCGCTTTGGTTATAAAGCGTCTGCCAAATGCAATGCAATGTAATGTAATGTCTGTGATGTAACCCACTGCATTACGCCGCACAAAACCTTATCTCGTGCTGCCCCCATGTGGCCACAATAGGTAGTGAGGCCATTACACGTAGGCTTGGACAGTTACTACGACTTTATTATTAGGCTATTTCACCATGTGTATGTTTTGACTGTGTGCGGTTCTCATTGGTGAGAATAGCTCTTTATGGAATAGTGTGTGCGTGTGTGTAGGCCTATTTTGGCACTTTTGACAACAGATTTAAGCAACAACAAATAATTTCTACAATATTTTGCTTCAGATAGGCCTAAACCTTTAGGCTTTATTTCGTATTCTATTCCCATAAAGAAAAACAAAAACCCACATCACTTATTCCGACTCCCGAGTAGACCTCAGGCTAGATAGGCTCACTGACACCCTCTCCTTTTGAAAGACCAGATAGCCTATTCTATGCGCGAGACTGCGACACTTCCTCAGACAGAAACCGAAAGTAAATGTGTCAGCGTCAGCGAGCGATAACGGCGCGTGAAACAACTAAGAGTTGAAGTGTTCACATCGACACCTTTGTTTTATTTTTAAAGTAGGAACAGATGGCAATTCACTCATCATTCATCTGACGTTGCGTCGAAACGTAGCCTAAAACCAGGTAAGTCTGGGTCTAACGTCCATATGTTTTCGACTTGCCGTCCAGGCTGTCGCATAAAACACAATTAGTAGGCCTACTCTAAAAGTAGCTTATGTTTCTCAAGTACACCTCCGCGCTTTCGGTGTATTTAAATGTCTGTAGGTTAGGTCGGAAGGTGCAGCAGATGTTAAAGTTGCTCAATCAGGGTTAGTTATAGTCTATGCCTTTGATGTTGTCTGGTGTTGCACCAGAGACGGTCCGTTAGAATCAAAATAATCTTTGGTTGCACCCGACAGACGCGTTGCTAGAATATAAAATCGAGAGAAAACGAAGCCATGTTGGTTGTTTGAAGAGTTAAGATGCAATACAATAGCCTTAGGCCTACTAGGCTATAGCAAGTGCGAACCAGAATTCTAGGCTTAGGCCTACATTAACTTTCAGCACGACTTTAGGCTATAAAAAAGCAGAAATCTATCCACGCAGTTAGACTTCTAAGATGGCGGCGTTGATTGTGTAGCCATTCTCTTCTGGCAGCCTGTACGGACTATAAAACCTGCCGGATTAAATCATGTGGTGCGTTCACAATTAACAGAATAAATAAATGGTCACATCGTCAAAAAGGTGATGCGCCTACATAGGCCTAGTGTGTGTTCAGTTGCACTTCCATCACCCAAAGTTTAAAATGCGTTACTACATGTTCATAATGTAGGCTAACCCAGAGGTTCCCAAACTTTACCATGACAAGGCCCCCAATAGCCTACCAGTATGCCGCTAAGGTCCTCTTCTCATGGGTCGTGCGACACATTTTTTTCCTTCTCTTTTTTCACAACCATAGTCTAGGTCTGTGAGGCAGGTCCCCACTAAGATAAATAAAATAATAATAAAGACGATAGTAGGCTAGTTAAGTTCAGAGATGATATTAGGCCACTATTATTATAATGCTGTTGAGAATATTGTTAACTTGGTTTGGGTTATTTTGGTTTGCATTATTTATTAAGTTTATTAAATGATTTACTTTATGCTATACTTTTGCTGCCAACCTGCCGCGGCCCCCGTAGCACCCCCTTGCGGCCCCCAGGGGTCCCTGGCCCCCATTTTGAAAACTGGGCTAACTACTCTCGCCAGACCTTCATGTATTTCCGCTCAGCTTCGTGGAGGAAGGCGGAACTAAATCATCTGGCATGTGTTGTCGGTGCATAGCAGGGATTCGGAACCTTTTTCATTCGAAGGCCACTTGTAATTCATATGAGGGCCATAAAAGTCCTCCGAGGGCCGTCCTATTCACTTATCACCCGGTGGGCAGACGGAATGTCTTCTGATTGGCTGAGCAGGTGTCCTTTATTCCCCGGTAGCAGGACGCCTATGATGTCATGCGGGCGTCTAATTCGATATATGCCACTGTAATTGAGACGCACTTACTGGCCGAAATCTCAGCACCTCGGCCTTCCCCAAACTTCCGGTGGAATTCTAGCTATGTCGTTACAAAGTATTCGTTCTATGGTTACAAAGAAGTTCTTCGGTCGTTATTTTCCTTGGCCGCTAGTAGGCTATGATTATGATTATTAAGTCGGCGACAAAGTGTCTGAAAGTGTCGGGCACAACAGCTGAACATTACTGTGTGCCACAGTGCCAGGCCACAGCTCGGTATAATTCAGTATTGAGTTTCTTTAAATTTCCCGCTGAGTCTGCTCGGATCCCCAGAGGATGTAGTAGCCTACAGAGAAGACTGCCTGTGCCTGATCCTTTTAAAGGGACACTGTGTGAGATTTTTAGTTGTTTATTTCCATAATTCATGCTGTCCATTCACTAATGTTACCTTTTTCATGAATACTTACCACCAGCATCAAATTCTAAGTATTCATTATGACTGGAAAAATTGCACTTTTCATACATGAACAGGGGGATCTTCTCCATGGTCCGCCATTTTGAATTTCCAAAAATAGCCATTTTTAGCTGCAAAAATGACTCTACTTGGACCATACTAGAAAATAGTTGTTTATTACTTAGTGAACTTTCATGAAAAGATCAAATAGTTGCAGTAAGCTTACCTTTTTGAGCATTCCCTGCACAGTGTCCCTTTAAATAAGAGTATGCTGACACCGTAGTAATCCTGGACTGCACTGAGTTGCATTTCCAATGCCCCTCTAATCCTGTTCTTCAAAATGAAGTTTACTCCCATTACAAGTCCCACTGCACGCTGAAAGGGCTCATTGGCATTGCTCCACATGGGCCAGTGACATTTATTTCACAATTGTATGCAGGGTCAATTAGTGATAAGCAAATTACCATGCAGTCTGGTGTCTTTGACCTGCTTAGACCTGGGATGGCTGTCATGGTGCTTCAAAAAGTGGAGAAGACGCGCTCACACTATCGCCTAAATAGGCTACTTAACAATTCTTAACTGGGTGCTGAATCCCACAAAAACTTGAATGGATAAATGAAGCGAAGGACAGCACTCTTCAGATTTCTTTTTTGTTTATTCGCCCACGAACGTTTCGGGCAGAGCCCTTCTTCAGCGTGTAATGGCGTTTGCACCCATAGGTGGTAGGTGTGCCCTAAAATAGGGTGAACACCTGTGACCCCATGATTGACACCCAAAGTTACATGTGACTTCCCCCAGGGGGAGTGAAATCAGATTATAATGTGTTACAAAAACTGATACCATATATCCCAGAATGGAAAAGTAAAATTAAATACATAAGTAATAATTGAAAAACAAAAAACTTAATCATAAAGATGATTATTTGAAGAAGGCTAGGCCTACACAATGTCATTCTTCTAACAAAATGTCATTCTTCTAACAAAAAATCTATAGCCCATAGAGTCATAATATTTTTTATTTTTTTTTACCCCTATTTACAAAAACATCTTACATACACACATCTTACAAGAAACAACTCAGAACCAATTCCTCATTCATGCCTTTTGGAATAAGTGTATCGAGCTGGTGGATCCAATAAGCTTCTCTCTGTAGTAGCAACTTATCCCTGTCACCACCCCTACGTGGCGTTTGCACAACCTCAATGCCCATGTATTGCAATTGTCTCGCTTCATGTTTTACCGCATTGAAGTGTCTGGCCACCGCTGACTTCTCATCATGGTTGCGAATAGAACTCTTGTGCTCACAGATTCTAGTTTTTAATTCACGTTTGGTCTTGCCTACATAATAGAGATCACAGGGGCATTTTAGTAAATACACCACATACTTGGTGTTGCATGTGATCCTGCCTCTGACCCGTATCATTTTATCAGTTACCGTGTGCTTGAAACTATCACCTTTCATCATGGCATAGCAGTGTATACAATTATGACACGGAAAATTGCCACTGGGAACTCGTGACATAAAATGAGAGGGCTTTTTGGAGAGGTCTGATTTTACCAAGAGGTCACATAAATTTTGGGTTCTTTTGTAGAAGTTTCGGGGTGGATTGGTGAACGCAGAGGATATCTGGGGGTCAGTTTGCAAGATGTGCCAATGTTTTTTCACTATGTGCTTCAGGGGTTCAGCTATGGGACTATATGTAGATACCAACGCTATGGACTGGTCCGCATTCTTAAGTTTAGGTTGTAGCAAGTCAGATCGTGGTGTTGCTCTCACTTTGTTGAGGTGGTGACTTAGAGTTTCACGTTTGTACCCTCTATGTTGAAAGTTATCACAGAGGGCAGTAGCATGTTTTTCAAAAGCGTCTGCTGACGTACAGATGCGCTTTACGCGCGTCAGCTGGCTATAGGGAAGATTACGTTTCAATGAGGGTGAATGGTAACTGCCATATTGACCAAAGACCCATACAAGAACCGTCCACTGATTTTCTGTTGTGTCTAACGAATGAGGTACTGACCAAGAATTACTTTAAGTTTCAGGACCAATATTATCTCCAACTGCGAGGCTCAGCAATGGGTTCACCCATGGCCCCGAATTATGCGAATTTGTTTATGGGAAAATTTGAGTTTGATTTTGTCTACAATAACAATCCCTATTTTAAGTTCATTAAGCATTATTGGAGATTTATTGATGACCTGTTCATAATATGGAGTGGTGACGTCAATAGCCTACATGATTTTCATAATTACATGAACGCACAAATGAGATCTATAAAATTCACGTTGGAACACAATAAAAACAGCATTTCCTTTCTGGACGTGAAGGTAAATAAAGTGGGCACATGTCTTGAGACTGAACTGTACAAGAAAGACACCGATAGGAATACATTTCTACAATATGGCAGTTACCATTCACCCTCATTGAAACGTAATCTTCCCTATAGCCAGCTGACGCGCGTAAAGCGCATCTGTACGTCAGCAGACGCTTTTGAAAAACATGCTACTGCCCTCTGTGATAACTTTCAACATAGAGGGTACAAACGTGAAACTCTAAGTCACCACCTCAACAAAGTGAGAGCAACACCACGATCTGACTTGCTACAACCTAAACTTAAGAATGCGGACCAGTCCATAGCGTTGGTATCTACATATAGTCCCATAGCTGAACCCCTGAAGCACATAGTGAAAAAACATTGGCACATCTTGCAAACTGACCCCCAGATATCCTCTGCGTTCACCAATCCACCCCGAAACTTCTACAAAAGAACCCAAAATTTACGTGACCTCTTGGTAAAATCAGACCTCTCCAAAAAGCCCTCTCATTTTATGTCACGAGTTCCCAGTGGCAATTTTCCGTGTCATAATTGTATACACTGCTATGCCATGATGAAAGGTGATAGTTTCAAGCACACGGTAACTGATAAAATGATACGGGTCAGAGGCAGGATCACATGCAACACCAAGTATGTGGTGTATTTACTAAAATGCCCCTGTGATCTCTATTATGTAGGCAAGACCAAACGTGAATTAAAAACTAGAATCTGTGAGCACAAGAGTTCTATTCGCAACCATGATGAGAAGTCAGCGGTGGCCAGACACTTCAATGCGGTAAAACATGAAGCGAGACAATTGCAATACATGGGCATTGAGGTTGTGCAAACGCCACGTAGGGGTGGTGACAGGGATAAGTTGCTACTACAGAGAGAAGCTTATTGGATCCACCAGCTCGATACACTTATTCCAAAAGGCATGAATGAGGAATTGGTTCTGAGTTGTTTCTTGTAAGATGTGTGTATGTAAGATGTTTTTGTAAATAGGGGTAAAATATTATGACTCTATGGGCTATAGATTTTTTGTTAGAAGAATGACATTTTGTTAGAAGAATGACATTGTGTAGGCCTAGCCTTCTTCAAATAATCATCTTTATGATTAAGTTTTTTGTTTTTCAATTATTACTTATGTATTTAATTTTACTTTTCCATTCTGGGATATATGGTATCAGTTTTTGTAACACATTATAATCTGATTTCACTCCCCCTGGGGGAAGTCACATGTAACTTTGGGTGTCAATCATGGGGTCACAGGTGTTCACCCTATTTTAGGGCACACCTACCACCTATGGGTGCAAACGCCATTACACGCTGAAGAAGGGCTCTGCCCGAAACGTTCGTGGGCGAATAAACAAAAAAGAAATCTGAAGAGTGCTGTCCTTCGCTTCATTTATGGCTGTCATGGTGGACAGAGGATTTATCCCTATCCCTTTAATGCTCTAGGGTAGGGTCATGAACTGCTTCGAGTCTGGGTGGATTGTAACACCTTATTTTAACGGTTCACCATTTCAGTGAATCTACCATATTAGGTACAGTGTAATAACCAGTGTAACAATATGCAATACCATGTAATACCATTTACATACAAACACATGATGTAAGTACAAAGTTGGGACATGGTCTGTTACACTGGTATTACATGGTATTAAATATTGTTACATTGGTTATTACACTGTACCTATTGTGGTATATCCACTGTGATAGTGAACCATTAAAACAGTGTTACCATTTGCCCCATTTTTTGCTTCGTTTTCACAATTGTCGTCTGGTTTTAAGTCTATGTACGTCATTCATCTATGTACAGATATTAAATATATTTCTGTTATATTTTGTATTTATCATATACGTTTATGAAAAGGTGGACGGGAGTGGTAGGACGACTGCACAGGCAGTCTAGTTTCATGACAGTAATTGACGAGTGAAATTTGCATGAAATGTGTAAATCTGTTGCTTGTGTAACGGATATATTTTCTTCCACTTGCTATTGTGTGTAGTGGTGGGGAAATAATGCGCTGTCCCTTTTAGAGCCCAGACAGTTATGGGAAAGCAGCATGATCTCCAAAAATTCCGTGCTCCTAGACACGGATGTTAAGGACAGAAAATCCGTGTCCAGGAGCACGGATTTTGCCAAAATTCCGTGCTCCTGGACACGGAATTGTTTTCCGTGATGGGCACACGGAAGTGCTTTCTATATTCCCACAGTACTGTGTTAATTCTATCATTATAAAATACAAACCAAATGCTATTAATAAATAATGCTATAGCAATTTAAGTTGTACCCTGACCAAAACATTCCCTAACCTTAACCTGTCATTAAAGACATATTTTTGAGAAATACCTTTTCCAGTTGGTTGATAGACTATTAAATTCATATAATGAATGAAATAATACTGTGCCCAGACCAAAACAATCCCTAACCCTAACCTGTCAGTAAGAAATGTTTTTTTGGAAAAAAAAAAATTGACTGAGGTCAAAGACTGTGGAAACATAGAGCTGTGGGAGTATAGAGAGAGCACTTCTGTGTGTCCATCACAGAAAACAATTCTGTGTCCAGGAGCACGGAAAACAATTCCGTGTCCAGGAGCACGGAATTTTGGCAAAATCCGTGCTCCTGGACACGGATTTCGTGTCCTTAACATCCGTGTCCAGGAGCACAGAATTTTTGGAGATCATGTTGGGGAAAGAGGCGCAGGTCTTTTTCAGATCTTTTTGGAAATATAGGTATGTGCCAAGGACGACTACTTACTGTATCATTAGTATGTGCCAATACCAGTGCATTTGTGTCTCGTGTTTTCAGAATGAAAGATTTGTGATCAACACAATGCAAGGGCAGTTACATTTGGCTCATTTCTTTAGATATCTTCAAATGTCATTGTGAAAAGCTGACTTGTAGTGCTTAGTAGTTACACTATACTAATGGGAGAATGCAGTTTGGGGACACTGACAAGGAAATCTGCTTTCTACGAATGGGTAAACTGTTTTGGGAAGAGATATGAGATTTTGCAGATTTTTTGTTGTGCTGAAGGTTATTTTGGCAAAAGCACCAAATGACTAAAAATGAGCCAAGGAATTGTGGGAGAAATATGACAAACAAAAGAATGTCATGTCAAATCAATGGAGAGAACACTGTGATGTCATTTAGCCATTTCAATTTGTCCTGTGTGTGTGTGTGTGTGTGACACTGGCTTTCTTACGTTCGTCTCTCTTTTCCACAGTGTCATGTCACAGATAACAGACTTCTCAAAGTGTGACAGGTCAAAAGATGGAGACCTTCCAAACTTTAGAGAGGACCGGTCAAAAGATGGAGACCTTCCAAACTTTAGAGAGGACCGGTCAAAAGATGGAGACCTTCCCAACTTAAGAGAGGACCGGTCAAAAGATGGAGACCTTCCAAACTTTAGAGAGGACCGGTCAAAAGATGGGGACCTTCCAAACTTTAGAGAGGACCGGTCAAAAGAAGGGGACCTTCCAAATTTTAGAATGGAAGACACATTATCTAAAGTCAGGTATGTCAAAGAAGGTACACTATGTTCCTTAGTGTGACATATGGTGTAGTAGCACATGTTGACTTCAGAGGGGAAGATGACGTATGACATATGATTACAGGAACTTGAAGCCCCTCCTATATAGTCAGTCTAACACACAGTAATATGCTGATTGATAAACCCAGAATAGCCCGGTAACACTGACCTGAGGTGAGTTAAATGGCCTCATTGGAGCCATGAAAGATGACCTGAGGCACAGAACCAGACTACCCCTCATTGGAGCTATGAAATATGACCTGAGGTGAGTTAAATGGCCTCCTGGAGGACTGAAAGCGGTTTGAGACAGAATAAATTGTTAAATAAATTGATAAAATTGCAAAACAGCAAAAGAGGAGACATGAAGCAGGTTGGTCAGACTGAGCAGCAGGAACTAACTTCTGATTGTCTGATTTATTTCTAGAAAGCACAAGAGGAGTCGTCAACCAGACAGCAGTGGCCGGAATGAGCAGCAGGATCTAGCTGCTGTATTCCAGGTATGTACATTGCTTTTGTATTGATATAGTTTTCATGTATTTCATGTTACATTAACAATGCATGTTACATAATCGTATTCTACGTTATTATCCTAATGAAGTTATGTTAGCAGGGCTTGACACTGGCACCTGCCAACCGTCCAAATGCTGGTAAAACTTGGCTGTGGCTGGTAATACTTTGAGTGTCACTAGCCAATTTGGCAGGTAGCTTATTCTTTGGTATGACATATCAGAATAGCCTGCAGTATATTCTGCACTTTGCCCCCCTGTATTGTGTATCAATTGTTTGTAGAAGTTTGAGAAAAAGCTCAATTACTCAGTTTGTATTTGTATGATTTATTTCCATGTAGAAAGTTGTGCAGTGTGCACTCATCTTCTTGCTTTAGCACCTCATCTTCTGAAGTTAGAAAGCGTCATAATAAATAAAAAAAAAGAAACGATATATCAAATTTGTGGCTAATAGAATAGCTGAATGGCTAGTGACTTGGGAAAACCACTAGCCACAATGGCCAGCAAGCGAAAAAGTTAATGTCAAGCCTTGGTTAGCAGCACAACATGTCATCTAACATGCTGCATACTATTATCCTAATGTCACTTGCAGCTATAAATTGCACGAATTTAAATTTGACCATGATGGCAAATGCACAGGCAGAGTGTGTGTTGCTTTGACCATGATGGCAAATGCACAGGCAGAGTGTGTGTTGCTTTGACCATGATGGCAAATTCACAACGCAGCAGTGTGGGCATAAAGAGACAGGGGCTGCTGCTGTATGAAATATACTACATAAATAAAACTGAAATGTTTTTGCCTGTGGGAGTGTGATGGACAAGCTGATAGTTTTAGGATTGCGGATATTTATTACTGAAGTTGCAACACTATTGAGAATAAACACATCTAGCAAAATAAAAGGTCTGATGATTCACAATGACAGGCGAGATAATAATTGCTCATGACACCATGGCAGTAGTCACATACGAGGTAAGGGAGGTCCGGACCTCCCTCATTTTCAGAGAAAAAAATATTTTTTAATATCAATTTTTGCATATCCGTCACAATTGACATTTTTTTATTTACATAGCTTTTGTGTCTGCAGTGTTTCCCATACATTGAGGAAACTATGGCGCACCGCCATAGTTTTAATTTGGCTGCCATAGTTTCCGAAATTGTTTAAAAAAATATATATATATATATATTTTTTTTTTTTTCAAAACGATCTCCGTTTTCTATGAAACGATTTTAAAAAACGAGTTCCTTCACATTTTCCTCCTGGAGTAAATACATCCTATAGAGAAAAGCATGAGTGCTTGAAAGACAGAGGGATCAAAAACCTGGTCAAGTTGTTGTAGTTGTAGTTGGTTTGGGAGCAATAAAAAAAACCTTCAGAGAAGGGACAGTGGAAATAGTTTACTGACACTCCCCAGGCTTTGTGCCATGTGAAGTTCCTGGGGCCTCATTTATCATCAGTTCGTAGAATGTCTTCTAAATTGTGTCTTAGGAGTGAAATTTAGAATGTTCGCAAGTACAGAAAAATCGGGATTTATCAAACGTGCGTTGGCTGCTCCTACGCACACGTCTGCATGATAAATCCCACACCTTCCAAATCACTGTGCACGCGCGCATTCGGGGTAATTAGCATCCCGAAACGCCTCCAAGTAACCATATATGGTATTTAAAATATATTCAAATGCCATGTTAATTCGAAGGCGCCACCCTGTTCGGACACAAATGAACATACGCGGACACACGCGCCAGTCGAAGCGCTGGCGGAAAGTGCGGAGATAGAACCATTTCTGTGGCAGAAGTGGAGGTGCTCTCGACAGGAGGAGGACCGTGTTTCAAAATAAGTAAAAGAAGGAGACACACATGAACGAAAACACTGTAAAATAGCACACTGTCATACTCCATTGTCATTCAAAGCAAACTGTAGCTTGCACGGTCAATATTATTTGCAATTTCGTGTTTCTTCCACTCACACGCATGGTCTGAGGTGTGCGTAGATTTAGGCACATTTCTATGTTCAAGTACATGTTCATAAATCCCACACTTTGCTCAGGAATGATCGCACACACGCTTTACGCACAGATCTGTGCCTAAGAACGCTTGATAAATGAGGCCCCAGGTCTCTTTCTGCCCTTTCCAATATCATCAGTAGACAATCGATTTCTTCGGCCATCCTGCAGCATACAGGCCATGTCATATACTGACAGAATATTTATGCCAATTGATCAATATTACTCAAAGGTAGAGTTTGTTTAAGTAGTTTATATCCAGAATAGAGCTGGGCGGTATACCGTTAAAAAAAACGTGATCTCGGTTTCACCTACACAAGGTTCTCTTTTTGATGAGAGACGGTTTTTTGTTGTTGTTCATACTAGGCTATGTGCGTGAACTTCATACTTCGTGTCACACTTCATTTCAACTCTGCTATATAAGTCCACTGTTGCTTTTCTACTAGAAAATGTCAACACAATTTAAGATGTTGACTGAAGCAGTACAAATAATTGGTTAATCGCGCTAAAGAAACTGGTGAGAGTGAAGCATAGCCGAATGAAGAACCCACATGGCATGGATGAATCATGATGAACATTTCAATTAACTTAGCTTACATTTGATCTCACAAAGTTAAAGGGGTATGCCACTATTTTGGGGCTTAATACAGTTAAAATCGTTGGTTGGAGTTTGTAAAGGTGGTAAAGTGTCTTATTTTTCATGTAAGCCGTTGTCTTGCTTTAAGACAAGTTAAAAGAGGGAGCATGTCGCTAAGCTAGTGAAAGTCAATGGATCCGTGTAGCATGCTATGCTACACGGATCCATTGACTTTCACTAGCTTAGCGACATATTCCCTCTTTTAACTTGTCTTAAAGCAAGACACAGGGTTCCCACAGGTCATGGAATTTCTGGAATATCATGGAATTTCATAAAAGTTTTTCCAGTCATGGAAAGTCATGGAATTTGACAATTTTGAATGCTCAGTCATGGATTATCATGGAATTTTCTTAACAGCTGTTTAGAAGCAAAAACCTTTTTGTTTGGTGTATAACATTGTTTCTTACTGATTATACTACAACGCCACAGACGGTTTGGTTTCGCACTGTAATGTGCAACATTCTAGAATGCAATGAGCCCACTGAACTCTGGCGGTGGCTTGTCGTTGTCTTGAGGGGTGAAGATAATCTTCAGTTTTTACAGTTTTTAAAGCGTTTGAACGTCATTTTTTTTACGTAAGTGGTCATGGAAATTCTGTTATTGGGGTCTGGAAAGTCATGGAAAATCATGGAGTTTTATATCTGAATTAGAGTGGGAACTCTAAAGACAACGCTTAACATGAAAAATATGAAACTTAACCACCTTTATAAACCCCAGCCAATGATTTTAACTGTATTAAGCCTCAAAATAGTGGCATACCCCGAGAAGACACTAAAGGGCTTAAAGCGCTCAGGAGACTTTGCAGGGTAATATTACTCAGGTGCTCATCTGTACCGGGTGAAGTGTAGGTCCAAAAAAGGAAGGAAAAAGCAGAGGCACTCTGAGATTTGAGAAAAATATTAAAAAAGCCTTTAATTTAACATGGCAAATTCAGTTTAAAAGCACATGGGCCTACGCGTTGCGGCCATATTGGCCTTCATCAGGGCATAGACAAAGAAAGTAGGTCAAAGGTTAAAAAGGCACCCATAGGTGTCAGAAGGGGTGGAGTCTTCCTATCTTGTCACATCATGTGACCAGTAAGCATGTTCAATAATTGGCTGACAAGAAAGACTAAAAGCCATTACTAGTAAGAAAGAGAAGACATACATTTCAAAACGGGGGAGAGGGAGAAAAAAAAAGAAAAAAGAAAATGACAACAGATAATTAAACAAAAAACAATCATCACTCTTGTTTCAAACATATGTCACAGAAAGGGAGAAAAGTCACATTCCTCATTCAAGCCTGGGAAGGAGGTAGCCTTCAGCTTGCTAATCCAGAATGTTTCTCTCTGGAGGAGGATTCTCAGGTGGTCCCCACCTCTGAGAGGTTTGGGCACCACTTCTATCACCATCACCTTTAGGGAGGAGACAGAGGGATGTGCGGCCTGTTGATAATGGACTGCCATAGGATAGGCAGGATTTTTTGTCCTGATGGCATTCTTGTGTTCCGCCACCCTATCCTTCAATCTTCTTTTTGTTCTGCCGATGTAAAAGCATCCACACTCACACTCCAGCCTGTAAACTACAAAAGTGGTGTTACAGTTGGCAAAGGCATTAACAGTGAAACTGTGGCCAGTAAACACATCCACAAAAGTACATGATTTAGCTTCATTTTCACAGTGGTTTCAATTTCCGCATCTGTGATTCCCTTTCAGTTTCTGTAGCCAATGTGTTTTTCTTTTCACTGGGAGGTGACAATGTACCAGTTTATCCCTTAATGTAGGTGCGCGTCTAAAACAGAATGAGGGGGGGTTGGGGAACACTTCTTTGATGGAGGGGTCACTTTGAAGTATGGCCCAGTTGTTCTTTATTATTATCTTAATCTTCATTGCTGTTTTACTGTATCTGGTGGAAAAATAGACTTGATGGTTGCTTTTTGGTTTGTGTCTCTTCACCAGTAGGTCATTTCTGTTGCATTGATTGGCCCTCCTTTGGGCCTGTCGAACCACCTCTGTCTTGTAACCCCTTTCCTCAAATCGTTTTGCCATATCCACAGATTTAGTTTGATAGTCCTCTTGTGTGTCACATATTCTTTTTAGGCGAAGAAACTGTCCATATGGAATGTTTTTGATTAAATGCTGTGAATGAAAACTGTCAGCTCTGAGAATCGTATTGTGATCAGTGCTTTTTCGAAAAATTGATGTATGCAAATCCCCATTTTCCTCTTTACTGATCAAAGGAATGCAATTTCAGTTTGACTGTATTAGAGGGTCAGTTTTATGTTGGGATTGATGGAGTTTACATATTTATGAAATTCCAGCAGGTTAGCTTCTGTGCCTTTGAAACAACAGAGCAAATCATCAATATAACGACAGTAAAAGATCAGGTTTTCCCGAAAGGGGTTACATGCACTGTGAATGTGTTCTTTCTCCCACAGACCCAAGAAAAGGCAGGCATAACTAGGTGCAAAGCAGGCCCCCATAGCAGTTCCTTTAATTTGTCTGTATATGTCATCTTCAAAGCAAAGACATTGTTTGTGAGTGTCCATTCTGTGAGCTGTAAAATAAAGTCATTGGGTGGAATATTTTCACTGTCTCTTGATGTCAAAAAATGTTTAATGGCATGGAGGCCTTCATTATGGTCAATATTGGCGTAGAGACTCTCCACATCCATAGTTACAAGAAAAGCATTTTCAATGTTCTTCAAAGTGCCTAATTTCACAAGGACATCAGTTGTATCCTGCACGAATGATGGGAGGGTGGACACATAAGGTTTGATGAAAAAATCTATAAACTTTGAAAGGGGCTCAGAGATGGTGCCAATCCCACTAATGATAGGGCGGCCAGGAGGGTTCTCAAGATCTTTATGCACCTTAGGTAGCATGTAAAAAGTTGCAAGACATGGTTCAGAGGCATACAGATACTCATATTCCTTCTTAGTGATCCAGTTGTTTAACATGGCTCTTGAGAGCAGGCCATTTAGCTCTTGCTTCAGTTTGTCCAGAGGGTTAGACATCACCCGGACATAGAAGTTTGTATTGTCTAATTGCCTGTGTGCCTCTGTAGTGTATTTCTGTCTGGACCAAATAACCGTCGCTCCACCCTTGTCGGCAGGTTTGATAACCAGTTCATCATTGTCCTGCAACATCTGTAGTACCTCATGTTCATTTTTAGTCAAATTGGCATGTGTGTGGCTATTTTGTTGAAAAAGAGAATCCACCTCACTGGAGACCTTTTTTGTAAAGGCTATCAGGCAGGGATTGTTGCTCACTGGGTAAAAAGTAGATTTTGGTCTGAATTGGGAATATGAGTTCTCTTCAGTTGTGCTTGATGATGGCTCTGCAGTCCTGGTAATATTACGGTTGTTGTACCATGCTTTAAAGTGTAGATTCCGAATTTAAATAGATCAACCTGTGTATGGAAGTGATTGGCACTATAGATGGGAGCAAATGAAAGTCCTTTAGAGAGGAGAGATGTGCACGATTCAGTGAGGGGAGTACCTGATATGTTGATTACAGTGTTGTTCAATACCGCTTATTGGTTCTGCTCCTCGTGTCGGGTGGGAATCCAGTGTATGTCCCCCTGGATGCTCCTCTACCTCTTCCTCTTCCTCTAGTGGCATACCCCTTTAAATAAAAGGTTATTCTAATAGGCTACAACAGTTATCAGATTCTTAACTGTATTTAATTACCATCCTACAGTGATGTACCCGAACGCGTTCAATGAACGAAAGTTCATGAACGAGTTCATATTTTGAGCGAACGTGAACTGAACGGACAGTATTTTCTAGATGATGAACGAACTATGAACGCGTTCATCTGGAGCGTGAACGTGAACGTTCATTAGTTCTTCATTCCGTTCATTCCGTAGTTACCAGATTTCATTAATATTCCTGCAGAAACCGCTACTGAACACAATGTCAGAGAGTCTAATATTATGTCTTATCCATTCTCTCTGACAGCCGCAGACACCATTCTCTCCGACTGTCCAGTCTCGTGCAAAGAGGCGGGACCAAGCAAACAGCAGGCATCACTCTACTTAAAGTCAGAGCGGTCAGCAACCAGCCAGCAGTGTGCGAGTTTTCTGATTTCCGGTGACTTTTTAGATTAACGCCTCTAGCGACCGTCTTCTGGGCGTTCGGAATAAGTGTGGAGTGCTCTCGCTTCACTATTTAAGTTAAAATGCGCCGCGCGCAGCACCAACAACAAGAGAAGCCTGCTGGCATGTTGCAGGATGGCAAATTTTGCGCATGAGACAGAGAACAACAGTGCAGGAAAACGTTAGTCCACGCACCCGATTTAAGTCCAGTCCATACAGTAACAGAAAAGAAGTGAAATCGCTCAGCACACAGTGTCTAAACAACAAACACTCTAAAGGACTACTAGGCCTACTGATAAACCACTCTTAATGCAAAACTAAAATACAGTAGACTATCTAACAATCTCATTGTTAAAACTAATTTAGGCTTTAGGCCTACACTTTTTTCAACATGGGGGGTGAGCTGTTTCCTGGTGAACCAGAAGCTATGTGTTGACGCCCAGGGCGGGGGCTGGGCTACACAAACCTTCTGGTACACCTGTGATTCGCTCTCCTCCTCCGTTCACGAAATGAACGGAGCAGCACGACGAATCAGGATCGTAGGGAGGGATTTCAGTGGGTATGACGTTTATCGAACGCGACACCTTCCCCCAGGGTAGTTCGGCTGTGCCCGCCCCCTCACTGAATCACAACAGTAATGGCGGCGTGCGAGGAGTTATCATGCGTCGGGATGGAAGCAGCAATTTCAGCGGTGTTATCCAAAATACCTCAAGTTGATTCTCTAAAGGAGGAGCAGTCCCGAGTCATGGCTATAGAAGAAGTGGCTGGCTATGCTTTCTTCTGAAGTCTATCAAAAAAACCTGGTGGGAATTGTTGTGGATGAAGTTCACGTACAGATGGTAAGTGAAAAAACAAGGTTGTTATTAGCAATTATTTATTGTGCTTTATGTGAAATTGTGGCTCATGTAGCACACTCGTGAGTGCTGGAGAAACACGCATGCTATTTTGATTCGGGATTCAGATACCCCATGGGAATGAGACCCAGACTAAACACTTCCCTTGGACGCCCGTAAGGCTTATTGGAACGTTTTTATTGAACTTGTGGTCGTGAAACTTTAGTGTCAGATTAAGTAAAGGGATTGTTTTGGTTTGGGCGTAGTTTAAACGTTTCATAATCAGGCCATTTCGCTGTTTGCTATGCCCAGTGCTGACGCCAGAGCCTTGTGAAGTTCGGTGTGAACAAACCCCTTCCCCCACCCAGTTGTGCTAAAGGTGTGCTAACGTCCAGCAATTTCAATGTACTCACGGAGATCGTTCTATGTTTCAGGGGCAACGGTGTAAAGGGGAATCCAGCATTGAGAGAGAGAGAGAGCTTTTCTCGCCTGGGACAACTCTGCTCAGTTGTGAAAGAAAGGTCAGACATTGTAAATAAAACTCACTGCTTAATAGCAAACCTTCTAAAAAATCTGCCAACCTACTTAACCCTTGTCTAGGTCCTTTACAGTTTTTTTTATTGCTGTTGTTTTTACTGTAGGCTACTTAATACACATTGTATTAACTTTCAGAGTACATTGCACTGACCCTCTGTAAGTAATTCAACCTCCTGTAAGTCGCTTTGGATAAAAGCGTCTGCTAAGTGTAATGTAATGTTAACAGTTAGTGTTAATGGCATAACAAATTATGACTCCTTGCAATAAAACTACCCCCATTGTTTTGCAAACCCAGTACATGATAAAGCCTTCATAAATAAAGTATTAATAGAAATCAGATATGGGAAGCAAAAGCCCGTCAAGGGCCGCTGAGCCGGCCTATAGCTGTTTGGTTATTGATGACTAACAGAATGCATATGTTATCTTTCAGGCACACCTGTCATGGCTTTGACGGCTTCAGCAGAAGTTGTCAACAGAGAGAGGGTCATCAAGCTGCTACACATGCACAATGCAACCCGGGTGACAGTGAGCCCAAATAGACATAACATCAGGCTTGGCCTGAAACATGTATCTAGTAATACCCTCTACCCTCACATGCAGTCTTGTATGCAATCAAAGGATCACCTAGGGTTGACAAGACGATGAGAGAAGTGATTAAGGCAGGCACACAGGCGTACATTAGTACCAAACATGCCACTTGTCACAAGCAAGGCTTTCTGCACCGGGTTTGGAACAAAGCTAATAGAAGCAGCAGTCAACCATAGTCCTTACATCTTTGATATCACTTACATAACAAACAACTTACCAGTGTGTAGGCTACGACATGCTCAGGAAATTCTACTTATAATAAGTGAGGTGTTTGGTGACTTTGAGTAAACAGAGCAAACTCTCCCTGATGACACTTTCTTAGTGCCAGACATTGATTTCACTGGCTATTTTGATGAGTCTGATGATGAGTCTGAAACTGAGACGCAACACAGCAGTAGTTCTGGGTCCAACTAGCAAAATGTTATCACATGCTGTTGTAGCAATGTAAATACAAGAATGGAAATAATGATGTACAAAAGTCTTTGGAGAAAATGTAAATATTTTTATTGTGACATATGTAAATAAAAGTGTTATTGTGCCAATCTGGGTGTTGTATTAACTGTACAATGATAAGACATACATAATGTGCACAGAGAAACATAATAAATATTAACAAAACTATAAAAACTATTGAATGGCATGAATAGAATATACATTCACCATACAATCCCTTTAAAATCTGTTTCCACTCAGCTGAACAGACATCAAGAGGGAGCCTGTTAAATTCACAGGTACATAACCAATGGGCCATCAACAGTCTCTAGCTGTGTCTCAGTGTAAGGTGTTTGGGCCCTGGAAGTGTCCTTGGTTGTAGGGCAAGTGACTTCTGCATTATGCACATCATGGTACACATATCCATCTTAGTATGCTGAGGTATCACAAAAAAAAATCTGAAAATCTGCTTGCAATTTCTGAAATGAAAATGCCTTAAAACTGTCAGCCAATGTATTGGCCAGCATGAAATGGGTGAAAGGGCTGCATATCTTCTTGCACTCTTCCTCCAGAATGTTTTGAATGTGTTCTGTGAGTGGTCCAAACAGCTCTTGGTGTTTCGTTATCTGTTTGGCTGCCCAGTTCCAGTTTTTTCTTGCCAGGGCCTCCACTACTACCGCTGTGCCATCTGGACACACCATCCTTTCACCTTTACTTCTGGTGGGGTAATAGACAACCACCTGTAACACACACCCAAAAAATATAGTCAGGGACAGTTTTTACATGATTATTATTATTTATTTTTTTTTTACAATACAATACGAGTTAATTGACTTAAATACTACTATATTAGTAGTGCATACTATATTAGTATATGCACATAACACTGAAAGTGTTCTAAGATACTCCAATAACAATAATAAAAGTAATGATAATAATAACATGTATTTATATAACACAACTCATACAACATGTAGTTCAATTGACTTCACGGTTAAATCAAAAAGACCAACATAAAACATGGGTTACTTGGGAAATGTGGAAGTACCTGAATGGTCTGTTGGGAATTAATAAAAGTAAACAACAACTAATGTTGTCTGTGGTCAGGAGATGGACAGGAGAGGACTATGAACAGAATATCTTGTGAAAGTGGGAGAGGGGCAGAGAGGGGTGACAATGGGGGATGGGCACCACAAGCAAATGTGTGGACTGGTGAGCTTGGTGGACTGATCTCTCTCTCTCTCTCTCTCTCTCTCTCTCTCTCTCTCTCTCTCTCTCTCTCTCTCTCTCTCTCTCTCTCTCTCTCTCTCTCACACACACACCACCAACACCAAACGAAGAGCTCTTTTCCAAAATGAGAAGTCATTTTATTCCTATTTTATTTTTTAAATCCAACTTTATGATGGCATTTGGGAAAATTGGAACTGGTTTAATGTTATGTGGTATTTTCAGAACAAATGTAAACATTATAAAACACATTTCAGTGATATTAGCAATAAATAGACTACAAAAACACTTCATTTTGGAATATTTTTGAAAATGGATTTACAACATTGTGGAAAAGAGCTCTTCAAATACACTGACACACACACACACACACACACACACACACACACACACACGTCTAATCAAGACTTGCTTAAACCAGGCGTACAGCTAGTAGTTGTAAAGACAGTTGAGATTTTCTCGATACAGTTGTCTACCATTATCTTACCATGGCATGGTGCTAAGTAGACTTGGCTTGATGCGTGAAGCTAACATAAGCAGGTTGAGTAGCCATTAAATTGGCTAAATGCTTATTGTATTTGCACTGGCGCAAATCATTGGTTATTGTCTAACAACCCAATATATTTTCTCACCTCTGTAACGCTTTGTCGAGCTGGGGTGTTGTCAGTGGCTGCTGGCCTCGGCCTCGGTAATTTCGGAGCTGGGGGGCCAGGGGTCGGTGGTTGCTCCGATGGGGTTCGGGCTCTGTCCCGTTTGCTTGCGATTGCCTAGGCCGAGGCCGTGGTGGTGGTGGTGTCTGCTGCACTCGCGGTCGTCGTGGCTGATGTTAAACTGGATAGGCCTATAGTAGGGTGATTCGGTTCTTTTTCTGCGTCTTGCCATTCTCTGAAAGTACTCAAACTCTCTTCTAGCCTAGCAATGAAGCGAAAACACTTCTGACAAATTCGAAACGAACGCTCCTGGACATTTGCTAATGTCAACCCGATTTCTGCCAGCCGTTCCTCGATTGATTTTGCATTAGTGTCCTTCTGGAAAATCCTGCTGTTTGCAATGACACCTTTTATCCTGAGATTTTCCTTGCAAAGACGACATCGGTCATTTACAGCCATTATGTTCTCTGCTAGTCTCTTCTCTAACACGCTGTAACTGTTTTGATTCCCGACCTGTACGACCTGGCGGCGCTTAGGTGACGACACGTCCTACGTCACAAAGCTTCAACGTGAGTGGTCGAAGTGCCATGTCATTCATATGAGGTTGCTCCAACCACGTGCAAGCATCTTTTGACTAAACCACGCCTGCGGAGAGGCGTGAGAAGGCAGTGTACCAGTAGCCTGTTACTTACAGGCTACTGGTTCACCAGGAAAGGTGAGCTGTGAACTGAACAATGAACTAGTAGAAAATTTACTTTCCCAACACTGCAGAAAACACAGTTAAGGACTATAGGCCTACTCTCTATTACTACTAATAATAAACCGCTGCTCTAATGCACAACTAAAATACCGTTATATCCAGCAATGTCATTGTTAACACTAATTAACCCATTAAATAATGGCTATCTGTGAAGCATTTATATGGGCTTTTTCAATGAATTTTGATTTTTTTTTTTTTTTGGGGGGGGGAGATGAACTGAAATGAACTAGTTCATTTATTTTGTGAACTATGAATGAACTAGTTCATTTTGAAAAAAATATGAACTATGAACGAACTAGTTAATTCTGAGAGCTGTGAACTTGAACTTGAACTAGTTCACGTACAAAATGAACTTTCCCAACACTGCCATCCCAACTGTGTGTGCAGGACTGCTTATGAGTTTTGCCATTGAGGCTAATTTAGCCTAGCTTGCAAAATGCAATGGGCAGACAAGATACATTGCTACATTTCTGTTTGAAATGATTTGGGAGCAAAATAGGAGCGAAATACATCGCCATATGACACAAACTACCTGACAAAATACATTCTACATTAGATTTGGCCTTTAATTCAAAGAAAATATTCACACGATGTCAAGTAAATCCGTTTGTTTTCGTGTCTCTTCAGTCTGTTCCGTTTTTCTAGTCGTGCGCTGCGCAAGCACAACAACATGTGGTCCTAGTGATCAGTGTTGCCAGGTGTACAACGAGAACTAAGCAATTATTTTGCCAGGTGTAGAAAAAGAAATATGCAGTTTTGGGCTGTCTTGGAAAAAAAAAGCCAAAAAACCATGCAGAAAACCGTGATGCTCATTTTTTCCAAAACCGCCCAGCCCTAATCCAGAACTTATACTGCCCATTCACAAGTGTTATCGTTTCCATTTATCATCGCCATATATTTCCGAGTATAGCTGTTCAAAATGTTGGCAATCTATATTTTCCATACTTCCATACTTTTCTCTAGTTTGTAAATTAAAAAGATGGCATATTCCTTTGAAGGTGCACTTTGTAATATTTTAGTAGTTTATTTTTAGAATTGATGTTGAATTGATTGATTGATTGATTGATTGATTGATTGAAATGTAAGTTTTTTCATGAATACTTACCACCGCCATCAAATACTAAGTATTCTTTGTGAAAAATTGCACTTTTAATACGGGAAAGGGGATCCTACACAGTGCACCTTAAAAAAAAAAATTGGCGTGCTGCGCCCGGACTATGGACCTCCCTTATTTCAAACTCCCGGCCATGACACGTCAAAAAACGGCCATGACACTACGGCCATGCATGACACTTAACTGTAAATCTGCACTGTGGAGGTATTGCAACTTTGCTGCTCATTGAAACTGTGCTGCCTACTGTCAAATTTGATCTTGTTATGAACATGTACAAAGTAATAAACTACTAATATGTATAAGTATGACCAAAGTCCAGTAAGTTTTGAAGCTAAAACCGTCTCTGTTTGGATATTCTAAATGGCGGACATGGAGAAGATCCACCTTTTCAGGTATGAAAAGTGCAATTTTCTTAGTCGAAATGGATATTTAGAATTTGATTGTTGTGGTAAATTTCTAAGTCCTTTGAGATAAATAGATTTTACTCTATTTTTTTATGAATCTATAAACTAGCATCATGAAATCTGGTAAAAAAAAATGTTACACTGTGCAGCTTAGAGGCCGGTGCTTGCTGCAGGCTACGTGTGCACAAGCACTTTTCGTGCACAAATGCATTGCCATGCAAATTTTATGTCAATTTTGAATGCAATAGAGTACGCAGACACAAAGTACGCAGACAGATGTGTGGGTGCAATATTGGCAACACCCTGAGGGGTGATCTTCTGAACGTCCATGTTGCGTTCGTGGAGGAGTCAAGCATTAATGAAATCCCCATTCGCCATCTGCCCCGTAGATCCGTGGTTCCCAACCTATGGGTCGGGACCCAACCTATGGGTCACCAAAGATCCACAGGGGGTCGCGGAGCCCTCTTGATTTTAACCCATTGAGGTCTAAGTGCCCTTGAGAGGGCAATTTGACATGTCTCCAAAAACAAATCTGTAACTCTGTGAGTTTTTGTCATTGAAACACATAAGTTACACCATTAGAAACCTCAGACCTTCCAGATTTCAAATATATATATATTAAATAAATTATATAGCTGGCCCAATTTAAAGAAAGTGAAAAGAAATCTTCGCATATTCTGCACTCTCTGCCTGTAGCAGCCACACCTATAGCTATTCACATGTAAAGTACCGGTGCTTGAGTGGCTATTCAGAGGTGACAACACGCCCCTTTCAGGTAGGGTAAACACAGCAGACGTAGAGTGACAGGGGGGTTGGGGCTATCAGAGCACATGGGGATTGACAGGGGGGTGTGGGCCATTAGAGGTTTTTCACACCTATCTCATTAGTATTCAAATGAGACAGGCTGTGGCAGTGACATAGTCATTCTTTTTTGCATTTTGTATGAAAACAACAAAACATTTCTAAATGCCCTTTTCACTTTTATGCTGCCAACACATTTGTTTACAAGATTCAAACTTCAAAAGTCTTGGCTAGATATATTTATTGTGTGTTTTCTTGAACTTTTTGAAGACGTCTGAAACCTGTTTTTTTGTACAGTTGTGTTTATACTCAATTTAAATAAAACATGTTTGTATGACATCCAATTTTTTTTCAGAATATTTCTTGTCAGGCTTTTCACAATACAACCATATATTCCACTTTTGCATAGATGCTTACTGTTAGCTGAAAATACTTGAAAATGTCAGGGTGGTGCAAGCAGCCTAAAAGCCTCTGAAAGGCCTTAGACCTCAGAGGGTTAAGGGGTTTCATTTTAAATATATATAGCCCATGTTGAATAAAAGACAAAGCACTTAACTAATAAATGCATAGAACCAACAAATTGTAAGTGCTACATTAAACATTTATTCTATATTTGACCAAAGACGAATTGAGGAATAAAATAAGTAAAATGAGTTTTCTCAGGAAAGTTATCCCGGGTGATCGAGTGCTTGGGTCACAAAAGCTTACAATAGTAAAAATATGGGTCCCTTACGAAAAAGGTTGGGAACCACTGATGTAGATGATACTGTACCTACAGTATGTTACAAAGTGCTCCAGTCTTCTGCCCCGTAGATGACACCGACAGTATGTTACAAAGTTCTCCAGTCTTCTGCCCCGTAGATGACACCCAAGGTATGTTACAAAGTGCTATAGTCTTCCGTCGCGGTTGCATTTGTTGTTCTAGGGTCTGGGCGAGCTCGGAGAGAGTGTGGGCGGGATAAACAGTTGTCTATCAAAATGCCTTGGCACTCAATGCCACTCAATAGGATGGTGGAACAACCAATCCCCACACAGTTCTTTGTAACGTCACAGATGTCTTTCAGAACGCACACGCGACACGCCCCTTTGTAGGTGAAGCGGCAACTTCGTGCCTTCATAGGAATGAATGCGTGTGATCACCACAGCCACAAACAAGTTTCCTAATAAATCGTGTTTTCACTTACACAGCTCAAAAATGCCTCGTTTTCAACCACATGGCCCTCCTTGATCAACCAGCGAAATGTTGAGCAACTTGGGGCTTGTTAAATGGTTATATTTAATTATGTCAACATGGCATGTTCGGTGTTAGCTAGCTAGCTGTATACCGTACCCCAGGCTTTCCCCCAGCGCTTTCTTATCAAGGCGGCCGCCTTGACTAAACCCCACCCCCGCCTTGGCTACGTTCCCTAAAAAAAAAAAAAAAATGCGTCCGAGGGCAAAAAAAAAAAAAAACTTGTAAAAAAAAAAAAAAAGTTGTAATGCATGTTCAAGCGCAGGCACTAGGACAACATCGGTTGGACTAAATTGTGACACCTAGTGGTCGGATTTATTACTACGCCATGTGTGTCCATCCTCGAGGCCATATTTTGAAACAATTTTAATTTTCTTGGGTTGCAGTTACGTCAGAATGCCCCTTCACTGGAGCGCGCGAATTTGAAATGGTGGACAACCCTGGCTTGGAGCCATTGAAACCCATTCAAAAGTACATTTGTTCGATGTTCGACAGAATATTTTTAATTAGACCTTAAGACACACCATGGGTCTTATTTAAAAGCTGAGAACCTCAGCTTTCCATACCTGAAAACGGTATTTTCCTAGCATCTACCAATCCGAAGGTAGCCTACTTTAAGTGCAGAATTACTTTTCTAAAGATAGCGTTTTGTTTCCTTGGAAACGGACGCGGTTTATGTGTTACGCATACGCTATTTGACTCGGGTTTGCATTATTATGGATGAATTTCTAATCTTGACATTCTAATGGACAATCTGTGCGAGTTTCAAAATGCGTTTTTATGTAACATGGGAGTAAAATGTGTTAACAGTACGCCCGTCTGGGATTTGTTAGCTAGTTCGCTAGTTAGCTAGCAAGTAAGTAATAGCAGAAATAAACTCTCTCTGGTAATAGATATTAGAATCGATCTGTCTCAATGGCCCAAGCATAAACAAAGAAACACCAGGATTTGGATGTAATGCTATAATATCAGCAATTTGCCAAAGCAAAACATTCTGAGAACATTCACAGAACCAGTTCATTATATCCACAGCCTTGAGTGTCGGCAAATCTTTCCACTTTTGACATGATGTAGTGTAGAGACCTAGCACTTGCTAGCTAACTAGCGGGCTAGCTAGTTTAACAAATCCCAGACGGGATGTAAACACATTTACTCCCATATCACATAAAAACACATTATGAAATTCGCATAGATTGTCCATTAACATGTCAAGATTAGAAATTCATCCATAATAGTGCAAAACCGAGTCAAATAGCGTATGCGTAACACATAAACCGCGTCCGTTTCCAAGGAAACAAAACGCTATCTTTAGAAAAGTAACCCCGCACTTAAAGTAGGCTACCTTCGGATTGGTAGATGCTAGGAAAATACCGCTTTCAGTTATGGAAAGCTGAGGTTCTCAGCTTTTAAACAAGTCCAATGGTGTGTCTTGAGGTATAATTAAAAATATTCTGTGTCAGATCGAAAAAATGAAGTTTTGAATGGGTTTCAATGGCTCCAAGCCCAGGGGGCAGCACTATGACGTCAGCAGCAACCCAAGCATAAATGGGCCACCAGTAGGGCAGTTTAATTACAACAGGGCACAGGAACTCTTTTTTGAAAAACCGAGAAGGATGGCCTGCAAGGACAAGACTTGCAAAATGTGCCATAGGTAGTCATAGGTAGCCAGTCAATTTTGCACTCCATTTGGTTTCTCTTTTTCGTTAATGTAAACAACCTGCACTGCACTTTTTGTTACATTTTTCTTTTCAGCTTCTGTAAATAGTTTTGATATGGCAGGTCAATAAATACATATTTTCCAGTTCTACACAGCTTTGTTATTATTCAACCCCCCCCCCCCCCCCCCCCCCCCCCCCCCCCCCCCAAACCCCCAAAACAGTATTCGTGCCGTGCGTGACATCAAACCCCGCCAACACCTCCCCCCGCGTGACATCGCGAGTGGCCTCACCACCTTGACTAACCAATTTTCTGGGGGAAACACTGGTACCCCTAGAACTAATACATGGCTGGATACCTAGCTCTGTGTTATTGACAACTGGTTGGCTAGCCTCTAGCTCGGTAGACTAGGTGTCATTCCCATCTATTTAGTAAGCTACTTAAAGACTTTCAAAGCTCCCAAATGTCTCGTTTTTAATCTCATTAAAAATTGGGGCAGGCATATAATGCAAGGCTGGTTACCTAGCTCTGTGTTATTGACGACAGGTTGGCTAGCCACTAGCTCGGTAGTCTAGGTGTCATTCCCATCTATTTAGTAAGCTACTCAAAGACTTTCAAAGCTCCCAAATGTCTCGTTTTTAATGGCATGTGTCTTATTAGAAATTGGGGCAGCAATTTCATTCTACACCCACAATAGTGATCTGATAATAGCGTGTGACTATCTGGTTCTGTAAAATGCTTAAATTAGCTTACCGAGCTATCTTAAAACATTGAATAAAATGGTAATGTGTAGTGATCTATTTGTGTCCGATGAGTTCATGGTGTATTTTTACATCAATCCATGTCAGCCACAAAATGTATTATCATCCAGGCTTTTTAAATTAAGTAAAAACTTTCGTGCTGTAAGTAGCACGGACGGCCGCCATGTTTCTTCTTAGAAAGTTTTCTGTGTTTACTAGGTAGCTACTCGCTGTTGGAGCCTCTTTGTGCAGATGGGGTCACCGGCGGGCCTATTCACTATTTGCTGAAAATACTCAACTACATCATTTCATAACAACATTGCTATGACATTACTGAGAGCCTTAAGTAGCAAGTTAAGACACAGCCATTACTATTTTGATGCTTCAGGTTCTTGAGAAGAAAATCATCACCTTTGTGAAGAGTGAGCTGCAGAGACTGAAGAGGATTCTTAGTCCAGATTACCAAGAAAACTTTCAGAAGAAAGATGAGGATGAGAGTGATGCCAGAGAAGGAGTTCTCAAGATGGCCCTCCACTTCCTGTGGGAAATGGACAGAAGGGATCTGGTTGACAATCTGAGAGAAAGTAAGAATTCTGCCATCTCCCTTCCCCTCTGAGACGCAACATCAATTTTACAAACCATTGGTATATTTCAAGAGTCCACAAAGACCTCTTCATTTTGTGTCAGTAGGTGGAAAATAATTTGCTGTAGTACTTCATGTATATCATTTATGTACAACTACAATACCATTAGCTTAACCCTTGTGTTGTGTTCAAAAGCTGCATAGGCCTACACCTGTGGTGTTCGGGTCATTTTTGACCCGTGATAGGAAAACTCAGACATAAAATACCTAAAAGCACTAGTTCTCATAAAATATTGTTTTTCATGTCATAGCTAACTTGGTATGTATTCATATCCATGGAAATACTACTTTTAGTTATTCATCTTTTTGACTTTACAGGTCTTTATATTGCATTATGCAAATCGTTTTGGATGACCAAAACTATCAAAACCTGCATAAATTCACTATTAACCCTCTGAGGTCCGAGTGCCCTTCAGAGGGCAATTTGACATGTCTCCAAAAACAAATCTGTAACTCTGTGAGTTTTTGTCATTGAAACATATAAGTCACACCATTAGAAACCCCAGACCTTCCAGATATGAAATAAATTATATAGCTGGCCCAATTTAAAGAAAGTGAAAAGAAATCTTCGAATATTCTGTACTCTCTGCCTGTAGCAGCCACACCTATAGCTATTCACATGTAAAGTACCGGTGCTTGAGTGGCTATTCAGAGGTGACAACACGCCCCTTTCAGCTAGGATAAACACAGCAATGCTGCTCACTTGTCAATACACCGACTGAGAGACAGGGGGGTTCAATGACACGGGGCGTCGGCCATTAGAGGTTTATAAATATATATAAATATATTTTCCTCATATTTTCCCAAACTGAGGACAAAGGGCAACCAACAGCTTTTCAGAAATGCATACAACAACCAAAAATCTATACCGGGTCAATTTTGACCCAAACACCACAGATGTAACTTTTTTTTTAGACTTTAAAATTTACTAAAATGCTAAAACATTTTTTTTGTGTTGAAATGATTGTGACTGAGGATTAGATGAAGCCTCATTTCAAGGAAAGTGTGTTTTTTTAACACTTAAACTTGAAAACGGGTCAAAAATGACCCGAACACAACACAAGGGTTTGTAGGAACAGTTGACCTTTGTGACTGTGTCAGTATTTTGTATAATTATTGTTTTTGTTTGTGAACCAGATGAGCTGGATGTACTTTGTCAGGATGAGATGAAAAGAAACCTCAAGACCAAATACCAGAAAGTGTTTGAAGGAATCCCCAAGCAAGGAAGCTCATCTCTACTGGAAAAGATATTCACAGAAATCTACATCACAGAGGGAGGAAGTGGGAAAGTAAATGAGGAGCATGAAGTCAGGCAGATTGAGTCCAGATCCAAGACACCAGCTGGACAGGAGAAACCAATCAGATGCAGTGACATCTTCAAGCTCTTACCTGGTCAAGACAAAGCAAGCAGAAGAGTTATGACAAAAGGAGTAGCTGGCATTGGCAAAACCGTCTCCATTCAGAAGTATATCCTGGACTGGGCTGAGGGAAAAGACAACAAAAAGATCCACTTCATTTTCCCCTTGCCTTTTCGGGAGCTCAACCTCTTGAAAGACAAACAACGCTCTTTGATGGATCTTCTTCACCACTTCTTTCCAGAGCTGAAGCAGTTAAGGTTTGGCAACCAAGAGAAGTACAACATACTGTTCATCTTTGACGGTCTGGATGAATGTCGACTCCCACTGAACTTCCAGAAGAATGAAAGTTGGTCTGATGTGGCGGCTGTCACATCACTGGATGTGCTCCTGACAAATCTCATCAAGGGAAATCTGCTTCCCTCTACTCTACTTTGGATAACTTCCCGACCAGCAGCAGCTAATCAGATTCCTCCTGAGTGTGTTGACCTTGTCACAGAGATAAATGGCTTCAACGACTCACAGAAGGAGGAGTACTTCAGGAAGCGGATCAGTGATGAGACTCTTGCAAGCAGAATCATTTCTCACATTACATTATCAAGGAGCCTCTTCATCATGTGCCACATTCCAGTCTTTTGCTGGATCACTGTGTGTGTTCTTGAGATGATTCTCAGCTCTTCAGAAGCAAAACAGCTCCCAAAGACTTTGACGGAGATGTACACATTTTTCCTGATCTTTCAAACCAAACAGAAGAGCCAAAAGTATGAAGATGTGCATGACCATGAGCCACAATGGAACCAGGATCTCATCCTTGACCTTGGGAAGCTGGCCTACAACCAGTTGGAGAAGGGAAATCTGATCTTCTATGAAGACGACATGAGAGGGTGTGGCATTGATGTCAGAGAAGCAGCAGTACGTTCAGGTGTCTGCACCCAGATCTTCAGAGAAGAATCTGGAATCTTTCAAACAACAGTGTTCTGCTTTATCCACCTGAGTATCCAGGAGTATCTTGCAGCTCTGTATGTGTTTCTGATGATGGCAACCCAAAAGAAAGATGTGCTGTCCGTACCCCAATCTCCCCCTGGGGAAGAATCCATGATCATCATACACAAGAGTGCTGTGGACAAAGCTCTGGAGTATAAAGATGGTCGTTTTGACCTCTTCCTCCGTTTCCTTCTTGGTCTTTCTCTGGAGTCCAATCAGACTCTCCTGTGTGGCCTACTGCAGAGAGGACAGAAGCAGACTGGCAATGATGAAACAATCAGTTACATAAAGGAGAAGATCAGGGAGGCCCCTTCATCGGAGAGAGTGATCAACCTCTTCCACTGCCTGAATGAACTGAATGACCACTCCTTAGTGGAGGAGATCCAGAGCTTCCTGAGTGCAGGGACACTTTCTGAATCCCAGCTCTCACCTGGCCAATGGTCAGCTCTAGTGTTTGTGCTGCTGACATCAGACCAGAAACTGGATGTGTTTGACTTGAAGAAGTATGTCAGATCTGACGAAGGTCTCCTGAGGCTGAAGCCAGTTGTGGAGGAATCCCAAACTCTCCTGTAAGTATGATGGCAGTGAGTACATTTCAGACAAGAGGTTACTGTTTAAAATATGTGACAATGAGTACTCTTCATCTAAGAACTTATTAACTGATTTAATTACTGATTGAATAGGGCAGTCATGGGTAATAAGGCAGCCATGGGTAATCGGCTAGGGCGTCAGACTTGTATCCCAAAGGTTGCCGGTTCGACACCCGACCCGCCAGGTTGGTGGGGGGAGTAATCAACCAGTGCTCTCCCCCATCCTCCTCCATGACTGAGGTACCCTGAGCATGGTACCGTCCTGCCGCACTGCTCCCTAGGGACGCCATTGAGGGCTGCCCCTTTGCACGGATGAGGCATAAATGCAATTTCGTTGTGTGCAGTGTTCACTTGTGTGTGCTGTAGAGTGCTGTGTCACAATGACAATGGGACTTGGAGTTTCCCAATGGGCTTTCACTATATGGTTTTAATTTATTTTACCTTACCCAATTCCAGGCTTGATAGCTGTAGTCTCAGTGAAACAAGCTGTACAACACTGGCATCTGTCCTCTGCAACGCATCCTCAAAGGTGAAGAAATTGGACGTCAGCGGCAACAGAATTGGAGATGTTGGAGTCACAGAACTTTGTAGTGGATTGAAAGATCCAAAGTGTGGTTTGGAAACACTCAGGTAAGACATGTTCAGTAACTATTAATTGTTTGGTTTGATTAATCAATTTATAGATATGGGAAAAAAAGCAGTGAAAGACAACAGTGATTTTCTATGTTGTAGCTCATCCCAGTAGCTTAGTTATTTGTATAAGGAATGTTTAGCAACTCATTATTTTTGCATTTATGTAATATATCATTAATCCCGGTAGGTCAGTATAAGAAATGTTCCATAACATGGTGGAGTTTAACCCTCTAAGCGCCAAAGTTGCAGAATTGCGACGGTACGTCATCATGAACAAAAGCGCATGTAGATCAAACCAACGGTCTTAATGGTGTTCTTCCCCCTACCAGTAGTTGGCAGACATGTTATCCTTTCAAACAAGGAAAAAAGAGGCATTGCACACCAATAAGGTCTTTCTTGAGGTGCTGGCGTCCTGAGCATACAAATGCTAAAGGAAATGAAAAGAATGCCGCACACTCTGCTCCATGTTTTAATGCTGAAGTGACGTTTCGGCCGTCTGGCCTTCTTCAAACTTGAAGTCAAGTTTGAAGAAGGCCAGACGGCCGAAACGTCACTTCACCATTAAAACATGGAGTAGAGTGTGCGGCATTCTTTTCTTTTTCTTTATCCTTTCAAACAAGACCAAGATTATGTCATTTTGTAGTTTTGTAGTCTATGGTAGATTAGTATAAAAGTCGAGGCGTGCGAGTTGAGTTTGTGTTGTTATTAGCGAACTATCAGCGAGCTATTTCATCATGGCTAGTAAGAAGTTGAATCGTGATGAAGCACTGATAATGTTATTTGCTTATTCTGACTCTGAAGGACAGTTTTCATCTCACGAGGAGGATAATAATCACTCTTGATAATGAACACTCTTTATTTACCGCCGACATGCGAAGCAAAGGTGTTCTTTTAGCACACACACACATTCAAACTCATTCGGCGACTTTATCCGATTTAGAGTGTGTGGGTGGTACTGGCGAATGCAGTCGTAGTGACCATGCAGGTATTGGTGGAGGAATGAGGGGTGAGAGAGGTGGGTCTGGTAATGTTAGCTTGCGCTCCCTCCATTCAGCCCCCGGTGATGCGGGTAGCCT
>NC_085877.1:50220984-50238484 GCF_034702125.1 Engraulis encrasicolus
GCGTGTAGTGTTGTTTCAGTGTATGTCTGCATTTCTCTCCCTCTCTCCCTCTCTCTCTCTCTCTCTCTCTCTCTCTCTCTCTCTCCTCTCTCTCTCTCTCTCTCTCTCTCTCTCTCTCTCTCTCTCTCTCTCTCCTCTCTCTCTCTCTCTCTCTCTCTCTCTCTCTCTCTCTCTCTCTCCAGGCTTGGTGGCTGCAGTATAACAGCAGAGGGCTGTGCTGATCTGGTCTCAGCTCTGGTATCAAACCCCTCATCACACCTGACACGTCTGTATCTGGGTGGTAATAATAAACTAGGAGACTCTGGAGTGAAGCAGCTCTCTACTCTACTCAGGAGACCAGACTGTAAACTACAGAAACTGGGGTAAGTAAAGAGACCAAGAGTGTGTGATGAAGCAGACTAAACACCATTATAGTTGTCATGGAAACACTAGACATTCCACCTAGAGAGTTATCATGTGCTGTGATTACAGAGTTGCTGTGTGTGTGTGTGTGTGCGCGTGCATGTGTGTGTGTGTGTGTGTGTGCATGTGTGTGTGTGTGTGTGTGTGTGTGTGTGTGTGTGTGCGTGCGTGCGTGTGTGTGTGTGTGTGTGTGTGTGTGTGTGTGTGTGTGTGTGTGTGTGTGTGTGTGTGTGTGTGTGTGTAATAGACACAGTCAATGGACAATGGATACAAAGACAGTGTGTGTGTGTGTGTGTGTGTGTGTGTGTGTGTGTGTGTGTGTGTGTGTGTGTGTGTGTTATATGAAGGGAGGTGGAGTTTGGCGCTCTCTCTGTCTCTCTCTCTCTCTCTCTCTCTCTCTCTCTCTCTCACACACACACACACACACACACACACACACACACACACACACACACACACACACACACACACACACACACACACACACACACACACGCATACACACACACACAGCAGGCTGTAGGCAGGGCCGGATTAATGCAATGTGATGCCCCTGGGCACTAGACCTCAAGTCCCCCCCCCCACGGAAAAAAAACCCCGAACGTGCGCCCGCCCGCCCGCACAGACACACACGCGCACACACACACACGCGCACAAACACACACCTTGCGCGTGCGTGCCTTCAGTAAACTATAGCATGTAGGCCTAAGCATAAGCAAAAGTACACATAAACAGTGTCTTTCTTCCTTGCATATTGAAATGTCTTTTTCAAATGCAGCCATGCTCAATTATTTCCATATTCAAGTGTATCCATTTAAATAGGATTCAGCATATTCAAATGTGTATTCAAAATGTTTTGATTGATCCTTAGAAAATGTGTAAGAATGTGAGGCATCTAAAATAGGCCTACTGGCATGATAGGCTTACAAGTCCAAAATATTGAAGTTTGTGTAGTTCACAGTTGGGAGGTTATGGTCTATGAGCTTCACAGCTGTAAACTACTTGTAGAGCTAATTGTGATGAAGGAGGTTGTAATTGTGACTTAAGTTGTGGTTTCTATTAAGTTAAAAAAAAAAAAAACACTGCCCCTTAGAAACGTAGGCTATGACTGCATGCAACATAATGGCAAAATCATAGCTAATCATGGGCTACACTAACACATGGGAAATAGCTAACTAGACACTGTAGGCTAGGCCTACATGAAATCACTAAATAGAGACACCATGTAGCCTACTCATACGTGGTATAGCCTACACGTAATAGACACCAACCTGCTAATTAGAAGCTCTCGTCTCACACGGCAGGAATTGATCAATTGTAGGCTAAGTTAACATGCACTTATAGCGCAACAATCGCATTAGACGCAATTAAACTAAACATCGTAGAAATCTGGACATTAATCATAACCTTCTACAACCTAATATTAAACAGGTCACACACAACCAAGAAATATCCAAGACTTACAATTTCTGAGCACACCAAAAACGCCCAACAGCACGTCCACAAGGAGTTCCTTCCTGATCTCTTCCTCTCCATCATCCAGTGCATGAAATCCTCAGCCTCGCACTCCAATTATCTACACAAGTCTAGTCACAAGGCTAAACACCTGGGGTCATTCTCTTGTTAAACTTTTCTCTTCACACAACCACTCAACTGATGTCTGTCCATTTTTCTTTTGTACAACGCAGGCTTTTTAAAAACATGATAGGCCTACATTTCACGACAGGTGAACCGGCTCAACTGACGGGTTGAGGGATGGGGGTTGATTGTCACAGGACAATATTGCTCAGAAATGACGATATCGTTGCTCTTATGATATGTTTTAATAATGACTTTTATATGAATACGGTAGGCTATATAACAGTGTCAAGTTTAACAATTTTAAGTGTACAAACATTAATGTAAAAAAAAAAAGTTTCTGTCGTGTGATGCCCCCCCACTGGCTGGGAATGGTTGATGCCCTGGGCACAGTGCCGTGGGCCCATATAGTTAATCCGGCCATGGCTGTAGGCTGGAGGAGAACAAGACAGACAAGTCCACAGGCAGAACAGGACATGATGGCACACACCTGTAGTGTGTGTGTGTGTGTGTGTGTGTGTGTGTGTGTGTGTGTGTGTGTGTGTGTGTGTGTGTGTGTGTGTGTGTGTGTGTGTGTGTGTGTGTGTGTGTGTGTGTGTGTGTGTGTGTGTGTGTGTGTGTGTGTGTGTGTGTGTGAGTTTCAGTTCAGTTCAGTTTTTATTTGTTTCAGTGTATGCCTTTATCTCGGATCTCTCTCTCTTTGTCTCTCTCTCTCTCTCTCTCTCTCTCTCTCTCTCTCTCTCTCTCTCTCTCTCTCTCTCTCTCTCTCTCTCTCTCTCTCTCTCTCTCTCTCTCTCCAGGCTTCGGTCCTGCAGTATAACAGCAGAGGGTGGTGCTGCTCTGGTCTCAGCCCTGAAATCAAACCCCTCATCACACCTGACAGCTCTGCATCTGGATGGTAATAATCTAGGAGCCTCAGCAGTGCAGCAGCTCTCTGCTCTGAAGGAAGATCCAAACTACAAACTACAGACACTATAGTGAGTAAACCCATTATGACATCACATCTAGAATATGGATCAGTGGTCAGAAACAGATGGGGATGGATGATTATGTATAATAGTAAAATAGATACGTACATTATTTAATTTATTGTTGTATTATTATATACACTATGTACACACACACACACACACACACACACACACACACACACACACACACACACACACACACACACACACACACACACACACACACACACACACACGCAGCACACACACACACACGCAGCACACACACACACACACACACACACACACACACACACACACACACACACACCAGTGTTACAGCAGCTCATCAGCAGTATGAACTGAGAGCCTGCGAGAACTCCAATTCCTTCTTCTAGATCGTTCATATTGTACAGAAATACATTATGTGGAATAAGCTGATGTTGGGAAATCCAAATCTCTAAAATGTTTGATATTGTCTTTTTCTTTTCGCAGTGTGAGCAGAGTGCAAGACCCAGCGCAAGACCCTGGATCATGTATTATATCTTAGTGCCTCACATACCATTTAGTGTCTGACTGGTGACTGTGGGGCAGCCGTGGCCTAATGGTCAGAGAGGTGGTCTTAAGGTCAGAGGGTTGCAGGTTCAAATCCCACCCCTTTCTCTCCCTGCACCTCCATCCGTAGCTGAAGTGCCATTGAGAAAGGCACCTAACCCCACACTGCTCCAGGGACTGTAACCAATACCCTGTAAATAACTAAATTTGGATAAAAGTGTAATTTAAGTGTAATGTAATATAATGTGTTACAGTGTTGCAGTATCTGGCTGATGTAAATATATAATGTAGTTCCGACCGTTTTATAATATCTTGACTGGTGTTTATGTATTAATTACAGAACTGAAATATCACAAGTTTTTACAGACTGTACTATCATATCACATCAGAGTGCTGCAGTATCTGACTGGTGTAAACATCACATCACAGAGCTGCAGACTGGTGTAAATATCACATCACAGAGCTGCAGACTGGTGTAAATATCACATCACAGAGCTGCAGACTGGTGTAAATATCACATCACAGAGCTGCAGACTGGTGTAAATCAGTGTTCACGCTAGAATTCTCACTGGCCGGGCAAGTGGCCGGCTGTATTGCAGAATACCGGACATTTTAAATATCTAACGGACCTTCCCTCATATAGCCAACCACACACTCCCTAATGGGTCAAAGAAGCTAGTAAATTGGTCTTTTCTACCAAAAATTAAATGTCACTAGCATTTGGCCAGTTGGCTGGTGTTAATTTAGAGCCCTGTTTATCCACGGGAAGCAAACACGCGCTCTCTTTCACACACCCGAGAGCTCGAACTGAAAAAAAAGCAGCCACGCAACGTGCTGTGTGCGTATCTCGTCTAAGTTATTGACTGAAAACATTGTGTTTTGTCCGCTAAACCGAAGAGGATTTCTAAACTCAAATTGGGTAACGAAGAGATGACTGTAATGATAGTGCAGTAACAGAAACGACGCTACTGAAACTTGAACTGTGTTGCGATGTGTTCCTGCGCTCTCAAAAGTAATGGAATCGACACGTTCCGTACGCCGTAGAGGTGTGTCGTTCACGAACGAGCCGGTTCTTTTGAAAGGCTCCCTGAAGTGAACGATGGGAACCAGATCACAGCTGGGGGAGCCACTCGACTGTTATTTCGTTCATTTTTCATTCATTTTAAGCACGTGACCTCTACCAGAGTAATCCAATTTGGGAAAAAAACACAATTGTTGGCCTTAAAGAGTGGCAAAAACGGTCTTTAGAAGCAGGAGAATAACAAAACAACAACAAAACAAAACAAAACAGAACAAAATCACCTTGAGGTGGAGTCAAAATATTACACTCTAAACACTGAATAAATAATTTAAAAAGAGCCAGTTTTTTGAACGGCTCTTTGAAAGGAACGAGCCACTACGAGCCGGATCCCATCAAAGAGCCATAAATCCCATCTCTAGTACGACGCTCTATGTGGGCGTGTGAGTTACATTCATTTTGGTCAGTGATGTAAAAAAAAGTTGTAGGCCTAAAGCCCTGCATGGTCTTTCGCGGGGACTTCTCGTATACACACCTACTTGTTGTAAATATCACATCACAGAGCTGCAGGATCTGACTACTGTATTATTCAGACTTCTGTAACGTCTGTCTGCTGTAAATTATCACATCGTACGAATGAATAAATTCACTTTTTATGTCTCTGTATGGTGTAAATATCACATCACAGAGATACAGTTTCTGACTGGTGTATATTATTCAGACGTCTGACTGGTGTAAAATATCACATCATACGGATGATTATATTCACATTTTTATGTCTCTGAATTGTGTACCAGATTAGATTCCGGTAGAGAAGGGGCTGTGTTGGCTTGAATTGCCTCGAAATGAAAAGGGATTAAAAGGGAGGTCATTGGTGTTCCAACCTTTCTTTACATTGAAACTTTAAAATTTTGATTCTGCACCGGGCTTAAATAGATTGGTGTGAGATTTGAATTTGAATGCAATTTAAGCGGTTATAATGGTGTTAAAAGCTCACTAATCATTGTGTCAAAAGGAAATTTCTTAAATGCTCTTCTATGGAAATATATACAAATCACAAATCTGCAGAACATGTGAGGGGTGTACTCACTTACGCGACATACTGTTACATATTGAGTTTCCAAATAAATTGATATCACTGTTTCAGATTGGTCATTTGTGTTCTTTATTTTAATACTGTTTTATTATTATTATTGTTGTTGTTGTTGTTGTTGTTGTTGTTGTTATTATTATTGGTCATTGGTGTTATTTGTTGATGCAATGAATACAACTTCATAAATGAGGGAGGTGGGCTCACATGTCTTATATGATTCATTTGTACAGAAAGTACACACACACACACACACACACACACACACACACACACACACACACACACACACACACACACACACACACACACACACACACACACACAGAGGGGGAGTAGACTGTGGACTGTATTGTGGCCAGTAGAGTAGCAGGACTGTATTGTGGCCAGCAGGGGGAGTAGCAGGACTGTATTGTGGCCAGTAGAGTAGCAGGACTGTATTGTGGCCAGTAGAGTAGCAGGACTGTATTGTGGCCAGCAGGTGGAGTAGCAGGACTGTATTGTGGCCAGCAGGGGGAGTAGCAGGGCTATGAGCTATTGTGGCCAGCAGGGGGAGTAGAGGCACAGACATCATATATGAAGACTAGATACGTCATCGCGTATTTCAAGCACGTCCGCACAGGTCGGCCATATTAGAGCAGCCTAAACTCTCCACAGTCCCTCCGTTACAGCTGAAGTAAAGTGAAGAGTTGAAACGTTGGGATACTTAAAAATGTATTCTGTTGCTTCGCTGAAATATTGACACGTGTTTATAAATGGTAGGGCTCCTTAAAACTTAAGTGTAGACTGGGGTAAAACGCCCAGGAGAGTAATAGGCCTATGCTTCCCACTTAACCTATTTGTCCAAAAAATTAGATAGACCTACAGCTAATACACATTTTAATCATTGCTGTGCATTACGTTGACGGCATGGATATATTCATTGCATCAAATTATAGACGCCAGAGATGACGTACTGGAAGAGAGATGTAGCCTACAGCGCAACAAGTTAATTCTATCTGGATGGCTTTAGCGTCACGACTCATTTTGAACACAAGGTGGAGCTGTCGAAACCAGTGAACGTTTATTTGTTATTTTACTGAAAATATAAAAGATTACTTTGTGCATTTGTTTATGGGGTCTATTTAATTACCTGAATAAGCCTACTGAATTATATTATACATGATTTTAGACCTATGAACATTATAATATAATGTAATATGATATAATAATAATGTGAATATGCATCACTATGCAGTATCAACATATACTTTCGTTTGGAATTTTTTATACTGTGTAAAAAAACAACCCTTTCGAAAATCGAAATAAATTTGAGGGAATTATGGCCATCTGAAGAGTATACAACACCAAAAACTCACTGCAACTGGTTGAGCCAGCAGGCTGCTATAACATGGCCGCCATGCGCGGACGTTCGGCTTGCATGACGGGAACGCGGACGACGCATCTAGTCTTCATATATGATGTCTGTGGTAGCAGGACTGTATTGTGGCCAGCAGGGGGAGTAGCAGGACTGTATTGTGGCCAGTAGAGTAGCAGGGCTGTATTGTGGCCAGCAGGGGGAGTAGCAGGACTGTATTGTGGCCAGTAGAGTAGCAGGACTGTATCGTGGCCAGCAAGGGGAGTAGCAGGACTGTATTGTGGCCAGTAGAGTAGCAGGACTGTATTGTGGCCAGCAGGGGGAGTAGTAAGACTGTATTGTAGCCAGTAGAGTAGCAGGACTGTATTGTGGCCAGTAGAGTAGCAGGACTGTATTGTGGCCAGCAGGGGGAGTAGCAGGACTGTATTGTGGCCAGCAGGGGGAGTAGCAGGACTGTATTGTGGCCAGTAGAGTAGCAGGACTGTATTGTGGCCAGCAGGGGGAGTAGCAGGACTGTATTGTGGCCAGCAGGGGGAGTAGCAGGACTGTATTGTGGCCAGCAGGGGGAGTAGCAGGACTGTATTGTGGCCAGTAGAGTAGCAGGACTGTATTGTGGCCAGCAGGGGGAGTAGCAGGACTGTATTGTGGCCAGTAGGGGGAGTAGCAGGACTGTATTGTGGCCAGTAGAGTAGCAGGACTGTATTGTGGCCAGCAGGGGGAGTAGCAGGACTGTATTGTGGCCAGTAGAGTAGCAGGACTGTATTGTGGCCAGCAGGGGGAGTAGCAGGACTGTATTGTGACCAGTAGAGTAGCAGGACTGTATTGTGGCCAGCAGGGGGAGTAGCAGAACTGTATTGTGGCCAGTAGAGTAGCAGGACTGTATTGTGGCCAGTAGAGTAGCAGGACTGTATTGTGGCCAGCAGGGGGAGTAGCAGGACTGTATTGTGGCCAGCAGAGTAGCAGGACTGTATTGTGGCCAGCAGGGAAAGTAGCAGGACTGTATTGTGGCCAGCAGGGGGAGTAGCAGGACTGTATTGTGGCCAGCAGGGGGAGTAGCAGGACTGTATTGTGGCCAGTAGAGTAGCAGGACTGTATTGTGGCCAGCAGGGGGAGTAGCAGGACTGTATTGTGGCCAGCAGGGGGAGTAGCAGGACTGTATTGTGGCCAGCAGGGGGAGTAGCAGGACTGTATTGTGGCCAGTAGAGTAGCAGGACTGTATTGTGGCCAGTAGAGTAGCAGGACTGTATTGTGGCCAGTAGAGTAGCAGGACTGTATTGTGGCCAGCAGGGGGAGTAGCAGGACTGTATTGTGGCCAGTAGAGTAGCAGGACTGTATTGTGGCCAGTAGAGTAGCAGGACTGTATTGTGGCCAGCAGGGGGAGTAGCAGGACTGTATTGTGGCCAGCAGGGGGAGTAGCAGGACTGTATTGTGGCCAGTAGAGTAGCAGGACTGTATTGTGGCCAGCAGGGGGGGTAGCAGGACTCTATTCTCCTCTCCTCTTGTCTCTGCCTCTCCTCTCACTCCATCTCCTCTCCTCCCCTCCTCCTCCCTCTCCTCCTCCTCCCTCTCCTCCCTCTCTCCCCCATCCTCCTCTCCCTCTCCCCTCCCCTCCTCCTCCTCTCCCCTCCTCCTCCTGTCTCCCCTCCTCCCTCTCCCCTCCTCCCTCCTCTCCCCTCCTCCCTCTCCCCTCCTCCTCTCCTCCTCCCCCCTTTCCCCTCCTCCTATCCTCTCCTCCTCCTCTCTCTCCCCCCTTGTCTCTGCCTGTCCTCTCACTACATCTCCTCTCCTCCCCTCCTCCTCCCTCTCCCCTCCTCCCCTTTCCCCTCCTCCTCTCTCTCCCCTCCTCCTCTCTCTTCCCTCCTCCTCCCCCCTTTCCTCTCCTCCCTCTCCCCTCCTCCTCCCTCTCCTCTCCTCCCCCTTTCCCCTCTTGTCTCTGCCTGTCCTCTCACCTCCTCCTGCCCCCTTTCCCCCCCTTCTCTCTCTCCCCTCCTCCTCCCTCTCCCCTCCTCCTCCCCTCCTTCCCTCCTCCCTCTCCTTTCCCCTCCTCCCCCCTCTCCCCTCCCTGTGAGTCTTTTAAAGAGTTACAAAGTGTAACATAAAGGGGAGACCAATGCAGAGGAAATGGGATTCATTTGATTTTAATTTACAAAATACATGTCTAGGGGTCCACAATAAAACGAGGAGCTGTGCTCCTATGCAAAAGTCAAAATCCATTTCAAAACATGGTAACATACAGCAGTGGAGGGAGAATAGAGTGGTAGAGGAAGACTGACACAGACGAAGATAGAGAGAGACAGAGAGGTAGAGAGGGGGATAAAGAGGTAGAGGGATAGAGACACAGGAAGAGATGGAGAGAGAGAGAGAGAGAGAGAGAGAGAGAGAGAGAGAGAGAGAGAGAGAGAGAGAGAGAGAGAGAGGGGACATAAAATAGTTCTTGTTACAACTTACATTTCATTTCATTACACTTTCCTGACGTTTTTTATCCAAAGTCACTCTTTCCAATCATGACTACTACTAGCTGAACTGGATCCAAATATCTCCTGGTTGATGTTGAGGTCGCTCATAGTGTAGGGTGACCAGAGGTCCCGCTTTAACCGGAACAGTCCCGCTTTGGAGTTGTGTGTCCCAGGTCCCGAGCAAACTCTGTCGGGACACAAATATATCCCGGTTTTGGCCACCCGCTACATTGCGATACATGTCTATCAGCAAATATATGGACATGTTTACCTGCCACAATTAATGGCAGCCAGCTCTTGTATAGAAAGTCTCAAGGAGTCAGTTGCGATTTGTCATTCATCCCCCTACAATTGATAAGAATGCAGGAAATCGCAGCTAAAAAAATACTTTTTTTCTGGGGGAGCGCCCCCCAGACCCTGTTTCCTGGTTTCAGACTACAAAAATCTGGTCACCCTATCATAGTGGCCTTGCCTGTTGACATGTCACTGTGCCTTTAAAGAAAGAGTTTTCAGGAAAATGTCTTATCTAGACAACAATAAACCTTTTACAACAGCTTGCCTCAGGAAGACAAAGGTCACTCTGTAACAGGTATCGAGAAGCGCTGGTAACGACAGGTATCGACAAACTCCGGTGTGTTATGTGGTGAAACGGAGAACAAGGTAAGTGTCATTGTATTTGTGTTTAAGAAGTGGAAACATTTAGATTGAATATTTATCTGGAAGTGAAGTTGTTGTCTGTCGGGTGTCTGGTTGGATTCTACAGACAGTTTCATAAATATGTTAAATGTGTGAAATATACTGTAAATGTAAATCGTGTCAACATCTTGTGGGGCATGTTGTGAAGGCAGTTTCTGTTGTATAGTTTCCCTTAATGGGCAGTGATCCCCTGTGTCATGTGTTTATATATTGACTTTGCCTGGGTGACTATATTCATATAATGTGAACTACGGTGGTTACTGATTTCATATTGCCATATTTACATCTGTGGACTAATGACTACCTACTTGGTATTGATATCCAACTGTACAACAAGTCTGGAGTCTGATGGTATGATGTGTTGTTTGTTTTAGTAGTGTCTGTATCCCGGCAGTGACCACTGTACCGTAGACCTACATGTTTTCTGGGTTTGCACATGTCTTGTTTGTTGCGACATGGTGCTATACGTTTTTTTTCAGTATTTTATTTTTCACCTACAAAATCTGATGTGTTGTTTGGCTGGGATATGCTAGGAGAGCTTGTCAAAGCTAGGTCAAAATGCGTCCACCATTTTAAAAATATCTTGCAAACTCATCTAAGATGGCCACTTGCACATAGAGACGGGACACCAGGGAACTCAAATCTATGATGGCCACTTGCACATAGAGACGTGACACCAGAGAACACGTTATCAGCTGTTGCATAGAGCTGGAGCTATAAAACGTTATGAACAGTTGAGATTGAACACGTTGTTGACAAGACTATATGGGATGACATGAATGCAGCTTCTGCACTGTAGTTCATACTGTTTTTTACTCATTTCAAAATGACAGTTTGGTGTTTGTCACGTATGTAATAACTGTGACAGACAGGGCAACAGAGATCAGTACGTTTTAGGCCAAGAGTATTAGGGTTTCACCCGGAACAAATTCATAACAAGCTGAAAATTTCAGGATATGTTCAGAATACCTTTAGGAATAACATACTAAAAGTCCCCGGGAATCCCCCTTGTGCTCTCTGAGAAATTCAAGATGGCGTCCAAAATTTATGATATTTTTTATGTTTTCACGTAATAACTATTCAATGGGTGGGTGGATTAGCACCAAATCTTGTATGCTAACACTCAACTATAATAGGAACAACATACAAAAAATCCAGAGGAATCCAACTTGGCATCTCTGAGAAATTCAATATGGTAGTCCAGATAGGGTCCAAAATTGATGATTGATGATTTTTCACGTTTTAGCGCAATTACAATTCAGTGGGTGGATTGAACAAATTAGTAACAAGCTTAAAATGTCAGGATATGTTTAGAATACCTTTAGGAATCAAAAGTCCCCAGGAATACCCCTTGGGCTCTGTGAGAAATTCAAAATGGCCGCCTTTTGGAGATTTTTACATATCTAAGGCTTGAAATGTCATTTAAAAGCAGTCTAAAGATGGAAATGTATGTTTTGATGGTAGATGCAGAGTCATGTTCATCCTTAGGTTTTGATTAAATGCTTATCATAACAATATCTATATGTATTATGTGTATAACGTGTTGTAATATTTCAGTCACTGACCTTGAACCAAAAAAATCATGAACTCCAAAAACTGTTCTTAAAACAACTAACAACTACTTACAAGTGACATTAATCTTTGCAATGATAATCTATCCAACTTAAGCAATGTGACTGAACTCTTTCTCAAAAAAGAAAGTATTTACAGGAATAAAATTGGTAAATTTTCAACATGTTGCAACTTCAACATAAAATGAAATCAAATAACTCAACAAGACCATTTCATCAATAAATGTACCAAAACTATTAATCAAACAGGCAATCAATCAACCTCTCTATCACTCCTCATCATCATTATCATCATATTCTAGAGTATCTGGCTTTTCAGTTTCTCCCTCATCATTAAGCAACGATGGCATTAACGCTGCATTGTTGCTTGTTTGTCCACTGCAGTTTGTACACAGGGCAGAGCAGGGTACCCCCATCTTCCTGCAGCCACATGACACTCCACAGCCATCTGCTCTGCAGCCACAAGAGATCATGTTGAGCAGAGTGTCAGGAGCAATGGGGCGGTCAGTTTCAATTGGAGTCAAAATTTCATTTAACTTCCATCCCCAAGCTGTTGGCTGCAAGGACCTTCCCATCCATTCTTGAACAGTAAGATATGTTCTGATTGAATGTTGCTTTGTTGCAGCAGTTGTTGGAGGCAAAGTGGCCAACTGGAAGGTTGATGACAGTGGAGTTTTCCTGATAGCCTTTTTGTAAGCAATGTATCGGAATTCATCCAGGGACTCACAACTGGATGCTCCATACAGCCTCAAGAGGAAAATTTAACTTGCTTTTTGCACTTGCTGGTGGGAGCTTGCAGAATTGGTGAATGTGTCAAGTAGACCATAGTCTTTCTTTTTATGCACCAGATTAAATGCCTTACACTTGCCTTGGCGATACAGAGCAGACACAGTGTCACATCCTGTTATGGCATGCAACGGCATCAAATATTTCCAGGTGGATCCAATGCTCTTTTGAATGTCATGAACCCTATACACCATTATGGGGTTCGTGGTACACGTCATGTAAAGATCCATGTTTGTGGTTGCTTGAGCCACCAGCATTACCAGCAAGTCTGTGTCAGTTCCGACAACAACAACTGGTTTGCCTGATTCTGCCAAAAACCTAGCAGTAGAGACTATTAATGCATTAACATCTGCATCAGCTTATGCCTGCTTTACATGAACACCTGCCTCATTCATCAAGTCCCTGGAGGAATTGCCAGGAATGGCAATGAATGCCAGGAATGCTGCCTGAGTAGTTGTGGTTTGCATGTTCTGGTCAAATAAGATATAACTGGATATGGACTTCTTTGCCCTTCGTAATTGCTCTGCTGCCTTGGTGGAGATCATGCTATAGTATTCTATAATTATTTTAAGTACATTTATATTCTTGACACCAACTCATCACTGAAACAATGAATTAAATGGATTCTTCACTTGATGTTTTGGGTCTTAGGATAAATCATAATGTAACACGTGTTGATTTTGATGTTATACAACTGTACATTACAATGATTATATTATATAACCATATATAATATATAATATATCTCCCACATTAACAACATCACACGGTCTGCTTATTTCCACCTACGCAACATTAACCGTCTCCGCCCCTCTCTCACCTCCCATTCTACCTCCATTCTTGTACACAGTCTTGTCACCTCCCGCATTGATTACTGTAATTCTCTCCTCTTTGGTCTCCCTCAAAAATCTCTCCACATGCTCCAACCGGTCTAGAACTCAACTGCCCACATCATTACTAAAACTGACCTTCCTGTCACCATATTACCCCTGCACTGCAACATCTCCACTGGCTCCCTATCAAATTTAGAATTCACTTTAAAATACTTCTCCACACCTTCAAGGCTATCCACAATCTTATTTATCTAATCTTATTCACATTGCTATTCCCTCCCGCCCCCTCCGTTCCTCTTCCTCCATTCTCCTCTCTGTCCCTTCTGCCCGTCTCAGCACCATGGGGAACAGAGCTTTCAGTTGCTCTGCTCCTCAGCTGTGGAATGCGCTTCCCCCTGACATCCGCAATATTGAGTCTTTACCCCTGTTCAAATCCAGACTTAAAACTCATCTGTTTCAGTTAGCCTATTCTTTATGATTCTTTAACTCTATTTTGTTTTATTTTCTTTTTATTTATTTTCTATATATTTATTTTTTGTTTACAATCTGTTTATCTGTCTTGTTTTATTTTGCCTCTCTCTGTACAGTGTCCTTGAGTTTCTTGAAAGGCGCTTTTAAATATAAAATGCATTATTGTTATTATTATTATTATAGATCGACGTGTTACTCATTGACTAATAAAATGTGTTTGTGGGTTGAAGCTCTGTGCTTCAGGTCTGTGCTGTACTTGCAATGCCCACGTGAAATGTATATTGCGTCTGTGTCCTTTTGGGCAGTGTAGACAAATGACAAAAAAATTTGAACTCTTTTCTATATTCGATGTATGGTAGCCCATTGCATTCAGAGCAGCCGTCCCATTGAACTGAAAACCTTCCACCGACTTTGGCGACTTCTTTGCAAATCTGGTGACTTTAAAAGGTTTGCATTTTAAGTGACAAAATTAATATATCTGCTCTGCGTGCCAACAAAAGATCTGAAGATATGTCATGATGTCATCTAATAACTTCTAGCGACTTTTCAGAGGTCAATACCTACACTTGCAGCACTACAGATTAGCTCTGATCTCTTAAAAACTCACTAGCACTGCCCTTTTTTGCATTATGAATGTAGCCATGTAGAAACATTACCCAAGAATCAGTGTGACAGTGTGGCGTCATACTTAAAATTGTGAAAGTCGACCTTGCTGAAAGTGTTGGTCTCCTAATTTGTTAGCAATCCATGGTTTTGTGCAAATAAATTCAACCATTTGTACATCGTGGCTGAACAAAAATGCTGGCCATCTTGTAAGTCGGCCATCTTGAAGGTGTTGGTCTCCAAATTTTTGGCAGGTCATGTACCTATTATAGAGTGTTAGCATGCAAGATTTGGTGGAAATCCGTTCAACCGTTCGGAAATTATGGCACAAACAAATGTCGGCCATCTTGAATATCGGCCATCTTGAAAGTGATGGCCTCCAAAATTACATCACATCATTTAGTATGTCTAAAGTGTTAGCACACAAAATTTTGTGACAATCCATTCACCTGTTCAGAAGTTATTGCATTAACACTATAATATCATATAATTTGGACGCCATCTTGAATTTCTCGGAAAGCTCAAGGTGGATTCCCGGGGACTTTTAGTATGTTGTTCCTAAAGGTATTCTGAACATATTCTGAGAAATCCAGCTTGTTATGAATTTGTTCCGGGTTGGGCCTAGTTTTGAGCTAATACTCTTGGCCTATTATCAGCACAGCAGCTCGTTATCAGCAGCTCTCTGTTGCCTCACAGCTGTTGTAGACGAAACATTTTCACTAGAGTATGTTTGGTTAATTCATCAAAAGACAAGGTAAAAATGTGTCCACCATTTTAAAAATATCTTGCAAACTCAAATCTAAGATGGCCACTTGCACATACAGGCAGGACAGCGGAGATCACGTTATCAGCACAGCAGCTCGTTATCAGCAGCTCCCTGTGGCCTCACAGCTGTTGTAGACGGAGGACTGAAACGTTTTCACATGTTGGCATTGAAGTCGGTGTTGACTAGACGTTATGGACCACTTTCTGCATTGTAGTTCATAATGTTTTTACAGATTTAACCCTTCAAAGCACAGTATTACACATTTTAATTTTAACAGAATGGCAATGGCCGAGTCGTAGTGCATTACTAAAGGCCCTGTGTTGTGTCATAGTAGAGTAGTGCTAAGGTAATTAACCTTTCAATGACTATTACAGCGTGCCTCAGATGGCACAGTGTGCATTATGGGGCTACACATGGCAGTTAAATGTTTGTCCCATAGTTACTGTGACTTGTGTGCTGACAAAATAGGTCTCAGTACGTTATCAGGACTTCTCTGTAGGGACACCGGAGAACAACACGTTATCGTCACCTCTCTTTTGGAGAGGTGGAGGCGGAGCTGACTAGACGTCACCTCTCTGTGGTGGAGGCGGAGCTGAGACGTCACCTCTCTGTGGTGGAGGCGGAGCTGACTAGACGTCACCTCTCTGTGGTGGAGGCGGAGCTGAGACGTCACCTCTCTGTGGTGGAGGCGGAGCTGACTAGACGTCACCTCTCTCTTGCCTCAGAGGTGGAGGCGGAGCTGACTAGATGTCACCTCTCTGTGGTGGAGGCGGAGCTGACTAGACGTCACCTCTCTGTGGTGGAGGCGGAGCTGACTAGACTAGACGTCACCTCTCTGTTGTGGAGGCGGAGCTGACTAGACTAGACGTCACCTCTCTGTGGTGGAGGCGGAGCTGACTAGACGTCACCTCTCTGTGGTGGAGGCGGAGCTGACTAGACGTCACCTCTCTGTTGTGGAGGCGGAGCTGACTAGACTAGACGTCACCTCTCTGTGGTGGAGGCGGAGCTGACTAGACATCACCTCTCTGTGGTGGAGGCGGAGCTGACTAGACTAGACGTTACCTCTCTGTGGTGGAGGCGGAGCTGACTAGACTAGATGTCACCTCTCTGTGGTGGAGGCGGAGCTGACTAGACGTCACCTCTCTGTGGTGGAGCTGACTAGACGTTGTTGACTAGACTTATTATGGAGTGAAGGTGAAGAGCTTCTGTTCTGTAGTTCTGAATGTTTTTACAAATTTAAACATGACAGTTTGGTGTTATGGAGTGAAGATAACAGACTTCTGGGCTGTAATTCTGAATGCTTTTACAGTTTTAAACATGACAGTTTGGTGCTTGTCCCATGAGTACTGTGACTTGTGTGGGGACAGAATAAATCTCTGGCCAGACATGTTGGGGATGACAGTATGAAAGAACATCAATGCATAAGTGCATAGCTATAATATACGATCACTGTTCCTCAGCTGCAGTGTATAAGGTTATACACAATGTGGAAGAGAGAATGAAGAGAATGAAGTCGAGCAGCTCCTCATCTGTATAGATTGTGCGTGGTGAAGGTGATGTGTTCCTGTCTGTGGAAGTCACATGATATCAGTTAGCTGCTTTGTGTTTCTGTCTGTGGAAGTCACATGGTATCAGTTAGCTGCTTTGTGTTTCTGTCTGTGGAAGTCACATGGTATCAGTTAGCTGCTTTGTGTTCCTGTCTGTGGAAGTCACGTGGTGTCAGTTAGCTGCTTTGGTGATCCTGATGAGAGTGAGAGAGGAGATGGGGCAGCAGAATTATTTAATGAATATATAACCATAAACATTAACTGTGTCTACTCATATTGACATATCTACTGTATATCTGTTGACTAATTACTATCTACTTGGTATTGTTATCCAACTGTATTTTCACCGTGTAGTCTGAGTCCAATGGTCTTGTTTTTTTTGGGACATGGTGCTACAAAAGTTTTCCACTGTTTTTTTTTTCAACCTACAAAATCTGATGTGTTATCAGGCTGGAACATGTTTGGTTAGTTTGTCAAAGAGCTGGTCAAAAATCATTTTTAAAATTATCACACAAACTAAAATCTTAGATGGCCACTTGCACATCCAGACAGGACACCGTAGAACAGTACGTTATCAGCACAACAGTACTTTTCTGTTTCCTCAGAGGTGTAGGTGGAGGCTGACTAGAAGTTGTGGATGTGGACTTAATGGAGTGAAGGTGAACAGCTTATACCAGTGTATAAGGTTATACACAATGTGGAAATGATTAATTTTTGAGAATGACGTTGACCAACTTTTCATCTGAATAATATGTAGATTATAGTGCATGTGTAAAGTGTCTGGTTAGAATAAGCAGCAGGTCTGTAGATTATAGTGCATG
>NC_085877.1:50243484-50253484 GCF_034702125.1 Engraulis encrasicolus
GTCATGACTGCCAAAAGCATTTAACCCAAGGTAGGACTGCCAAAGTCATTTAACCCAAGGTATGACTGTCAAAGTCATTTAACCCAAGGTATGACTGTCAAAGTCATTTAACCCAAGGTATGACTGCCAAAGGCATCTAACTCAAGGTATGACTGTCAAAGTCATTTAACCCAAGGTATGTCTGCCAAGATCATCTAGCCCAAGGTATGACTGCCTGTATGACTGCCTGTATGACTGCCAAAGGTATAACTGTCTGTTTTACTGCCTGTAGCCTGCAGGTGTACTAGTAGGGTTGCCACCGCTGCCTGACAACAAAAAATTGACATTCCGAACATTTGCCAACCTTTTGCTTGTCCTTCATTCAGTGTATAGGGAAGTTTTTTGTTCGAAGGCAAACCACTAAAACGGGGACAATCAAGAAAAACTGGGACAGGTGGCAACACTATGTGCTAGTGCATCAGCTTTAACCCTTGTAAGGTGTTCGTGTTATAAAGTGCCTACAGCTGATTGTGTGTGTTGTTTTGTAATTGCTTCTAGGCAGCAAAAGAGGAGTCGTAAAGCTGGTAGCAGTGGTCAGACTAAGCAGCAGGATCTAACTGCTGTATTCAGGGTATGTACCTTGTTTTTGTATTGATATACAGTTCATTAAGTTACGTTAACAATACGACATGACAATACGTCATCTAACACACCATACTCTATTATCCTAATGAAGTTAACAATACGACATGTCATGTAGTACACCGTACACTACTATCTACACAATACAACATGTCATCTAACACACCGTATACTATCTACACAATACGACATGTCATGTAGTACACCGTACACTACTATCTACACAATACAACATGTCATCTAACACACCGTATACTATTATCTACACAATACAACATGTCGTCTAACACACCGTATACTATTATCTACACAATACAACATGTCATCTAACACACCATACTCTATCTACACAATACAACATGTCATGTAACACACCGTACACTATCTACACAATACAACATGTCATGTAACACACCACTATTATCTACACAATACAACATGTCATGTAACACACCGTACCCTATTATCTACACAATACAACATGTCATGTAACACACCGTACACTACTATCTACACATTATTAAATGGTGTGACGTCATCGGTCGAATGCTCCATTCATTTCAACGGGGCTCCCCAACGTTCGCACGTCTGTTATTTTTCGATAACGGACGGGTTGGTCTATAACAGACCGCTGTCAATGGCAACAAGACTTTTCACTGCTAAAGCGACTTTTCAACAAGACTCTAATCAGCTGCTGTGATAGACAACACCTGTTGTCCTGGCTACCTAGCTGTTGCCTAGCGGTGTTCCACAACGGCACCAGAGAGAGTAGAGAGAGAGAGGTTCCATTGGCCCATTGTTTCCTGGTTCTATTATGGCCCCCCTTAGGCAGACCTAGGCAGACCTAAGGACTGTTCTATTCATTGTAGGAGCATTATGACACACCCCTTTAGGCAGACCGGAACCTGATCGCGTTAGGTGCCCATAGAAACCTATTATGTTGGCATATCTCTATTAAAGAATCTCTGACGGCACTGTTTTGTTTTGCGCAGCAACAATCTTAACATTAAATAGGCCTAAAGAAATGTCCCCGCCATGTGTGAATCATTTAAGTATATCCATATAATAAGCGGGTTAACTTTCGGCGAGTCGGTCGCTTTGTGGAATAGCAGCACTTCAGAGAGAACAAGACCCCTCCGCTCCGCGTCGGGGTCTAAAGATTCTCTCTGTCGTGCTGCTATTCCACGGTAGCGACCTTCTCGCCGAACGTTAACCCTTACTTACAACATGTCATCTAACACACCGTATACTATTATCTACACAATACAACATGTCATGTAACACACCGTACACTACTATCTACACAATACGACATGTCATGTAGTACACCGTACACTACTATCTACACAATACAACATGTCATCTAACACACCGTATACTATTATCTACACAATACAACATGTCGTCTAACACACCATACTCTATTATCCTAATGAAGTTAACAATACAACATGTCATGTAACATATACTATCGTGTACTTTGCTTTGGCCATGATGGCAAATGCACAGGCAGCAGTGTGGGCATAAAAAGTCAGGGGCTGCTGCTGTATGAAATATACTACATGAATAAAACTGACATTTTCTTGCCTGTGGGAATGTGATGGACAAACTGATAGTTTTAGGATTGTGGATATTTATTACTGTAGTGGCAACACTATCTGTAAAGGTGCACTGTGGGGAATGGTGGCCAGAGTAGGTATTGCAACTTTGCTGTTCGTTGAAAATGTGCTGCCTATTGCCAAATTTCCAAAATCTTTTCATGAAAATGTACAAAGTAATAAACTAATATTTACAAGTATCACCAATGTACAGTACATTATGCAGCTAAGCAAGTCTCTTCCTGGTAATTCAAAATGGAGATTAATACATTTACACTCTGCTTAGTATTTGTGAAAGAGGCAGCATTTATGAACAGGCAGCATGAATTCTTAGAAGAAAAATAAAAGTTACACAGTGCACCTTAAAGGCCGGTGTTTGTTCCAGGACACGTGTGCACAAACGCATTGCCATGCAAATTTTATGTCAATTTTTCATGCACTAGAGCACCAGTCACAATGTACGTAGACACGTGTGTGGGTGCAATATTGGCAAAACCGTGAGGGGTGATCTTCTGAACGTCTATGTTGAGTTCGTGGAAGAGTCAAACCGTTGTGCAGAGCATTAATGAGAGCCCCATTCGGCCCTGTAGATGACACCTACAGTATGTAACAAAGTGCTCCAGTCTTCTGTCCCGTAGATAACACCTACAGTATGTAACAAAGTGCTCCAGTCTTCTGTTCCATGTGTAGTTCTAGGCACACAGCAATCATATTGTGTTAGATGGGTTCTGAATGTGCTCTGTGCTTCAGGAGCTTGAGAAGAAAATCAACACCTTTCTGAAGAAAGAGCTGCAGAGACTGAAGAGGATTCTTAGTCCAGATTATCAAGAAGACTTTGACAAGAGAGAAGAGGATGAGCGTGATGCCAGAGAAGCAGCTCTCAAGATGGCACTGCACTTCCTATGGAAGATGGACAGAGGGGATCTGGCTGACAAACTGAGAGAAAGTAAGAATTCCCCCTTCCCCTCTGGGACACAACATCAGTTTTCTTCTTCATTTATTTGTACCAATTACAAAACATTGGTATATTTTAAGAGTCCATGTAAACCTGAACATTTTGTGTCATTTGCTCTAGTACTTTATTTGTATCACTTATGTACAACTACAATACCACTAGCTCAAAGGCAGGGCTGTACGTTAAGCTTTTTCACTAGGAGCACTGGTGCTACTAAATGAAAAAAATTAGGAGCACAGATACAAATTTAGGAGCAAAGATACAAATTTAGGAGCACTGTGAAATTTCGCGACACTTACAAAACATTATTGTGTTTTTTTTTATATAAAATAGGCCTACTGTGCTTAATATTGTACCATCGATCACCGCAGCAATATGCACAGAGAGAGTCTGGTTGTGTTTTCCACAGAAAACATATTAACCAAGGTTGGTGGTGGGTTAGCCAGAATAAGACCTGTAACCACAGATGTTCATGAAAAAGGTCTGTGTTGTGCAGTTTCATAACAAGTGATGTGGGGGACCCCCCCCCTCCAGCCAAGGTGGTAGCCTAGGTGACCTAACTAAGTGATAGGGGGAAATTTAAGGGCTTTTTCTTCATCTTCATGCACAATAGCCTATGCCATTACCCTGTGCAACAAAAACAGGGAGGAAACCACAGTTCCCATTGGTCTACTTATTATTATTATTATTATTATTAGTAGTATTATTATTATTATTATTATTATTATTATTATTATTATTATTATTAGCCTATTATTATTATGGCTTCATGATTGAAACATGTAATCGCTCTTACTGAACTAGATTGACTAGTTTATTTACTTGACTAGTCTTAAACATAGTAGGCTACACGCTAATCCAACAGGCTTTTAAAAAATAGTTTTTGTTCCTCAAACGCGTGGGTTGGAATGGTGTGTAATGAAACTGGGAGCCGCAAAATTATCTCACTGTGTTGGCTGCTGTTTATGATAGCCTACAGCACCGGTAGCTGCTGGACCAACTATTGCCCCTTGCGCGCAGTGAAGAGGACTACTTGTTCTGAATGCTCCTCGAACTATATCTTGACTAATACTACTATGTTTGCGATGCGTTTTTTGCGAAGTAATTGGGAAGACAGCGGTTAGGGAAAACGCCAAAACAGCAACGTCTTTTAAATCACATGAGCTTGCAAACCGAGAGGCTGTTTCACTACCGGATTCAAAAGGTTTCCTGTTAGCAATGCAAACTCCTGCATTTAACGTTTTAAACAGCAGCCCATTTCGAAAAGCTGTAAGACGTTTTGGCACAGAACATTCGACTGGGAGATGAGCGTGCGCGCGTTATATGCCCATGGCTCTGTGCGATTCTGTTCTTTTTTTCTGAGGACTACGGGAGCATAGATGGTTCAATCTTAGCCAACGCGGAATTCAAGCAACATTGACCGTCTTTTTTGAAGCGCATTCCCACTGGGAGATTGACGCTGTCTGTCAGACAGGCAGTGCATACATGCGAGGAGGGCATACCGCATTTAGTATTAGGGAATCGAGAAAATCATGCACTCGCAATCATGCACTCGAGCAGGAGTAAAACGCGAATAAAAGGGTTGAAAAGCATACTCGTACACACCCTCTCCCTGTACAGCCCTGCTCGAAGGAACAGCTGTGATTGTGACTGTGTCAGTTGTTTGTATGATTGTTTTTGTTTGTGAACCAGATGAGCTGGATGTACTTTGTCAGGATGAACTGAAACGAAATCTCAAGATTAAGAGCCAGAGTGTGTTTGAAGGAATCCCCAAACAAGGAGACTCTGCTCTGCTAGAGAAGATCTACACAGAGATCTACATCACAGAAGGAGGAAGTGGGAAAGTAAATGAGGAGCATGAAGTCAGGCAGATTGAGTCCAGATCCAAGACACCAGCTGGACTAGAGAAACCAATCAGATGCAGTGACATCTTCAAGCCCTTACCTGATCAGGACAAACCAAGCAGAAGAGTTATGACAAAGGGGATAGCTGGCATCGGCAAAACCATCTCCATTCAGAAGTACATCCTGGACTGGGCTGAGGGAAAAGACAACAAAGAGATCCACTTCATTTTCCCATTGCCTTTTCGGGAGCTCAACCTCTTGAAAGACAAACAACGCTCTTTGATGGATCTTCTTCACCACTTCTTTCCAGAGCTGAAGCAGTTAAGGTTTGGCAACCAAGAGAAATATAAAGTGCTGTTCATCTTTGATGGTCTGGATGAATGTCGCCTCCAACTGAACTTTCAGAAGAATGAAAGTTGGTCTGATGTGGCGGGTGTCACATTACTGGATGTGCTCCTGACAAATCTCATCAAGGGCAATCTGCTTCCCTCTGCTCTAATTTGGATAACCTCCCGACCAGCAGCAGCCAGTCAGATTCCTCCAGAGTGTGTTGACCTTGTTACAGAGATACAGGGCTTCAATGACTCACAGAAGGAGGAGTACTTCAAGAAGAGAGTCAATGGTGAGAGTCTTGCAAGCAGAATGATTTCTCACATTACCTCATCAAGGAGCCTCCACATCATGTGCCACATTCCAGTCTTTTGCTGGATCACTGCTTGTGTTCTTGAGATGATTCTCAGCTCTTCGGAATCAAAACAGCTTCCAAAGACTTTGACGGAGATGTACACATTTTTCCTGATTTTTCAAACCAAACAGAAGAGCCAAAAGTATGAAAATGTGCATGACCCTGACCCACAATGGAACCAGGATCTCATCCTTGATCTTGGGAAGCTGGCTTACAACCAATTGGAGAAGGGAAATCTCATCTTCTATAAAGAAGACATGAGAGAGTGTGGCATTGATGTCAGAGAAGCAGCAGTACGTTCAGGTGTCTGCACCCAGATCTTCAGAGAAGAGTCTGGAATCTTTCAAGCGACAGTGTTCTGCTTTATCCACTTGAGTATTCAGGAGTATCTTGCAGCTCTGTATGTGTTTCTGATGATGGCAACCAAAACGAAAGATGTGCTGTCCGTACCCCAATCTCCTCCTGGGGAAGAATCCATGACCATCCTACACAAGAATGCTGTGGACAAAGCTCTGGAGTATAAAGATGGCCGCTTTGACCTCTTCCTCCGTTTCCTTCTTGGTCTCTCTCTGGAGTCCAATCAGACTCTCCTGCATGGCCTACTGCAGAGAGGACAGAAGCAGACTGGTAATGATGAAACGATCAATTACATAAAGGAGAAGATCAGGGAGGCCCCTTCATCAGAGAGGGTGATCAACCTCTTCCACTGCCTAAATGAACTGAATGACCACTCCTTAGTGGAGGAGATCCAGAGCTTCCTGAGTGCAGGGACACTTTCTGAATCCCAGCTCTCACCTGGCCAGTGGTCAGCTCTAGTGTTTGTGCTGCTGACATCAGACCAGAAGCTGGATGTGTTTGACCTGAAGAAGTACATCAGATCTGACGAAGGTCTCCTGAGGCTGAAGCCAGTCGTAGAGGAATCCCAAACTCTCCTGTAAGTATGATGACAGTGAGTACATTTTCAGACAAGAGGTTACTGTTCAAAACATGCTGTATGGCAGTGGGTACTCTTCAGGAAAGAGGTTATTACCAGATGTAATTACTAATTGAATATGGTTTTAATTATTTGTTTTCCCTTCCCCAATTCCAGGCTTGATAGCTGTGGGCTCAGTGAAATGAGCTGTACAACACTGGCATCGATCTTCCGCAACACATCTTCAAAAGTGAAGAAACTGGACCTCAGTGGCAACAGAATTGGAGATGTTGGAGTCACAGAACTTTGCAGTGGATTGAAAGATCCAAAGTGTGGCTTGGAAACACTTAGGTAAGACATGCTAGTACTTCAGTAATTATTAATTGTTTGGTTTGATTTATTAATCTATAGATACAGGAAACCAGACAACAGTAATTTTCTGTATTGTAGCTTATCCCAGTAGCTGAGTACTTTGTATAAGGAACGTTTAGCATACTCTTAATGTTTCCATTTATGTATCATCAATCCCAGTAGCTCAGTATAAGAACTGTTAAATAACATAGTGGAGATTAATGTTTACTGCATGCAGAAACTGATCATGCTTGATGCTTAAGTGAGAGGTGGAGAGAAGAGATTGAAAGAAATTGTAATGCCGCCGGATAAATCTGAAACCACTCAGTGTGTGAATTATGTTATTGTAAAGTGCCATTAGTTGTGTATAAATAAATAAAATGTTGATGCTGTTGAGCATGAGAACATTAAGAGGACTTTAAGGTCAGGCATCAACAACAGACTCCTTCTGCAGCACTGTATGTCAGACTGAATTTGGAAAGTGTTTGATTTCTGTCTTATTGTAAGGTGCTACTAGCTACGTGTAATACATTTTTAGTAATAGCGCATTAATAAAACTACTCTATGTGGAACAGTGTAGAATAATTCTAAATCAACCCAGCATTAGGAATGTTTAGTAAAATGTTAGAGATATTCATTATGGGAGCACTAAAAGGACTTTGATGTCTGGCATCAACTACAGACTCCTCTCTTCTCCAGGCTGCCATGCTGTGGTGTAAAGGCAGAAGGAAATGCTGCTAAATAATGTGTTGGACATGAGGTGTAACAGGAGAAGGAAATGCACATTGTCAGGCTGTGGTGTAACCTGATAAATAATGTGTTGGATGTTGATGATCAGTTGATGCTCCTCTATTCTCCAGCTTGTCAGGCTGTGGTGTAACAGGAGAGGGATTTGCTGCTCTGGCCTCAGCTCTCCAATCAAACCCCTCATCACACCTGGAGGACCTGGACCTGAGAGGAAACGACCCTGGACACTCTGAAGTGAAGCTACTTATTGATTTATTACAGGATCCTGCCTGTAAACTGCAGACTCTGAGGTGAGATCATTTCATTAAACATCACTCCATGACACCCCCACCCTCACACACACACACACACACACACACACTGATGATTTCTCGCATCACATACATATGCACGCATGCATGCAGGAATGCTCAGAAACACTGCAAGCAATCACACACACACACACACACACACACACACACACACACACACACACACACACACACACACACACACACACACACACACACACACACACACACACACACACACACACACAGACACACACACACACACACACACACACACACACACACACACACACACACAGGGGCACCGTTAAAAATGTTGGGCCCTATGAAAGATTGAAATTTTGGCATCCCTCCAGGGGCCCTCTTAGTGCTGTTGGGCCCTTAGAATCCCCCCCCCCCCCCCCCTCGCGGTACCCACACACACACACACACACACACACACACACCTTCTGATACTCCTCATAATGCTTATGACCTCCCATGATCACCCCGGTGTGTGAGTGTGTGTGTGTGCGCGTGGTGTGCGTGTGCGTGCGTGCGTGCGTGCGTGTGTTTGACCGCAGTGGTATCAAGGTGTTTGTTTTGTAATTAATCTGTTAACCACATTGATCTGCATGTCTTGTCTGGATTATGCAAATACAGTTGTTATTATTATTATTATTATTATTATTATTATTATTATTATTATTATTGTTGTTGTTGTTATTATTGTTATTATTATTGTTGTTATTATTATGATTATGACTATGATTATTATTATTATTATTATTATTATTATTATTATTATTATTATTATTGTTATTGTTATTGTTGTTATTATTATAATTATGATGATTCTTATGATTCTTATGATTCTTGTGATTATGATTATTATTATTATGATTATGATTATTATTAGTATTATTATTATTATTTCTGTTGTCGTGTGTCTGCAGGTTGTTGGACAGTGATGCTGCAGACCAGGCCTGTGTCTATCTGACTTCAATTCTACATGAAAACCCTTTACTGGGGACAGAGCTGAATCTGTATGGGAAGATACCAGGAGACTCAGGAGTGAAGCAGTTCTGTGCTCTACTGAGGGACCCACACTGCAGAATCAAGACACTCAGGTTAGTAGTTTAATTTGTTTGATCAGTATCATGTGTAAATCAGGAATGACAATGTATGATGACATAAGAACTGAAATACAGTATCCAGCTGATTTGGCCATAGTGCAGTCACGTGATGAAGTCAAGATTATGAAGCCCTTCATCACACACACACACACACACACACACACACACACACACACACACACACACACACACACACACACGCACGCACACACACACACACACACACACACACGTTTCCATGGCGATGGCGCGGCTGTGTCTAGACGCCGTCGGGGTGCTCTGTATATTTTTTAATTTAATTTACTTTATTTTTTAATTTTACATTTTTTAACAGTTAAATTGTTATTTTTTCCGTTTTTTCACGTTTTCTATTGTATAGTCTTTTTTATAACATGATTACATACGATCGCCTGGCGCTTCTAGAAATTGGAAAGCACTGCTTAGGCCTACCTGCCGAGTTGGCCTTCGGAAATAACACGGCGTTTCCACCAGAGATTCTCCGGCAGACTCAACCAAGCAGATTCAAGAGACGGTCCAGGAAACACAGGGGTAGACGAGCAGGTATCCGGATCAGACTTCGAGGCAAGGCAGACCGGCCACCTCTGCCTAGTATCCTGCTAGCCAATGTCCAGTCTTTGGCGAACAAGCTGGACGACTTGAGAGCAAGGATTGCCTTCCAGCGGGACATCAGGGACTGCAATGTCCTGTGTTTTACTGAAACCTGGCTCTCACCTATAATACCGGATCAGTCACTCATGCCTGCTGACCACTTCTTCATCGTTCGGATGGACAGAACCGAGGCGTCCGGGAAATCCAAAGGTGGGGGAGTTTGCTTCATGACAAGCAACAGGTGGTGCGAGCCAAGGAACATCACTGTTCTC